>NC_059264.1:6876582-6929082 GCF_017591435.1 Portunus trituberculatus | reverse complement strand
GACCAATGATACTCCTAGATGCATATATAACAAAAACACTCAGTACCTGCACGAGAAATCCATTATAAACAGGTATTCTTTCAAGCAGGCCGGATGTAAACAATCGAGCCATGGGCGCCGCCATCATGGAATTACGTCAGTGGTCAGCTGTTCCTTCTCCCTCCCCGTGTTTTTGTTTGTGTTTATTTTCGTCACTCTCTTCGCCTCCTCCTTACTCTCCATTCTGTGTCTTAAAACTGGTGACTGATTAAAAAGCTAGTGTAGAAACTCGCAGATTATGCAAGGGAATATAAATGATATAGCTCTCTCTCTCTCTCTCTCTCTCTCTCTCTCTCGGCTGTTCCCTCTCCCTCCCCTCTCCATTTCCCTTCTATTTTCGCCTTCCCTCTTCTCTCCACGTGACAAACCACTGCCTGATTGCTAGATAAATATAAAACGCACGGTTCGAATGTAGCAAATACTAAAAAGAGGAACAACTGACAAAAAGGATAATAAGGATAATGACACAGGCCTGAAAAAAATGTGGAAACGCGAGTCGCAACGCGCAGGTCAAGCTAGGTCACTGTACAGGTCATAATTATCCTTCTTTTAGGCGTATTATCTCGAGAAATGGACTTTTAGAGTTACAGGAAGGTTATAGAGGGGGAATAACACACTAGAAGGAGGGAATACGAAAGAGTTGTCCTGTATTTGAGTAGGCCGGGCAGTGAGAGGGGGGTGAGAGGGGAGTTTAGCCCCGCCCCCCTCAAGGCAGATTGCAGTATTGCTTGGCTAGCGTGTGTCACCTGCCTCTCTCTCCCAAGCCGGCAACCAGGTATGACTCCCCTCACTCTTCTCCCATAACCAGCCTCTCCCAGCAGCCTCCCGGAGTGTTACCAGTGGGAGTTCTCGGAGCATTTTAAAGGGTTTCAACGTGCGTGATATTTCCCGGTGCATCTCAGAGCCAAATAGGGAAGAGAAACCGGGCAGGGAGCCAAAACGAAGGTGGTTTTTACCGGTGGTGTAAGACTTGCATGCAAAACTGGTGTAGGTCCCCCGGGCGGCTCAGGGAGTTGGAGAGAAGCGGACCTATCGATCTCGGGCGCGACGGAAAATTATAAAGATTCCCAAAGCACAAAACAACCTCAGTATTTGGGTTACGCGTCCTGGCTTTGGCGCGTTAAGCTATGAAGGATGTTAGGATGAAGGATAGATGTGTTTACTGGGTTTATACTAACATTTTCGATCTTTTTTTGGACTTTGTTGAGTGATGCGAGTAAGAGATTATTTAAAACATTGTCAGTATTTTGGTTTTGCGTTGAGGTTTTATAGAAATATGCTATGATGATTGTTAGAATGAAGGAAAGAAAGGTTTATGCTATAATTTCGATCTTTTCAAATGAGAGATGATGCGTACGGCTAAAACACTCAATATTTTGGTTTTGCGTCGTGGTTTTATAGATATACTGTGATGATTGTTAGAATGAAGGAAAGAAAATCTTTTATGCTACGTATAATTTTGATCTCTTCGAATGAGAAATAATCCGTACCGCCAAAATACTCAATATTTTGGTTTTGCGTTGTTGTTTTTGGCGAGTTACACTGTACGTAGTTGTAGTTAGCATCAAGGAAACATGGCTTTATGCTACTTTTACGCTCATGTTTTCCATCGTTTAATGACTGCTGATGTGATGCAAAATGGAGATTATTTCTACGTGCAACACATTCGTTATTTGGGTTTTGCGTTGTTGTCTTAGAATCTATGCCAGGGTGGGGGTTGGGGTTAGAGGAGGCAGGGGAGGGGGTTCACAGCTCTCACATCGATCTGTTCCGGGCAATTTTCTTGGTGTGGGGGGAACCCGTAGCATTTGCACGCCTCAAAACAATCATAAGAATTTGTGGTTTTAGCGAATTGTTGGATAAATGAAGGAAGGGCTTTTTAATATGTCGATCGTTTCTTTGGCATTATTGTTCAAGTGATAAGATACACTACCATTTTATTTATTCATCTATTATTTCTGCGGTGTTTAATGAAAGGGAATCCAATTTTTATTAGAACTGCAAGATTTTAGCATTTGAATATACAAGGATGAACTATCGCTGCCATATCGATCATCTTCAACGATTATTCTGGAAGTGAAGATTTATTCTGGGTGTGAAAAAAAAAACCGCTACGTCACAACACTTGGGATATTGTGGTGACTGTAGAACGCAAGGATCGATGAAAGAGTTAAAGAAACACGTTTCTACCATCATATATATATATATATATATATATATATATATATATATATATATATATATATATATATATATATATATATATATATATATATATATATATATATATATATTTTTTTTTTTTTTTTTTTTACATTTTCCTGGTTATTGTTTTTGTTGTGATATTGACAACCATTCGCAACGGTCGGGTTACTGTTAAGATTTGACCCGTGTTCCCAAAAATCGATGTTCGAGTGAAGGCGAGGAAGGATTTATGTTCAATCGATGTTTTGACAGTTTTATTGGGGTGGATATTTATTTTGGTTGTGATGAGAAAAGCCCATCACAGCATCCATAGCACGTTAACCATTGGTTTGACTGATGCTGCTGCGACACAGACGGTTGCTAGGGAAGACAAGGGGAATGTTTATCCTCTGCATGATTCTATCGATCTTTGTAACCCATTTTGTTAAAGTGAAGGTATTTCTCCATTGCTGTTACAACAAGGCATAAAGACAGCCGTTGCAGGAGATTAATTATTTCTGTCTTCATTATATAGATTATTTTTGCAATTTGGTGAAATTTACCGTTCCCTTCAAATGTTGGAATGAAATAGCGATACGGAGGCAGACAGACAGACAGCCATATCTTGTATTATTTAACTTTCAAGGCACAAGGCAACACTTTCCCTATACTATATTACATAGCCGGTGGAGATAAAAATAAAATGAGAGAGGAGACGAGGCGAGCCAAGAGTGACATTCACCATCGCTCACCTGTAAAATGAAAAATCGATCGAGTTATCTCAGTGTTATGAAAAAAATTACGGAATCAAAATCGTTCGTTCGTATGTAATGAAACGTCACTCAGAGGACAAAAAGAAAATAGAAAAGTGATGGATGTGGAAAATATATGATGAAAAAAAAAAAAGCCGTGTGCATAGTGAAGAACCAATATAATAGATATAAATGAAGGTGGAGATGCGACCTTCATTCAACGAGTGAAATCATTACTGCCACTTCCTAAAGAGAGTGCGGGGTGAACGAGGACGAAGACGTGGAGGGGGAGGAGAAATTATATGAAGATGAAGACAAAATCGAAACAAAATGGCGAATGGTCTAAACTGTGCGTTGTAACTTACAAAAATGAGACAGTTTAATTTTTATCATCCCTTTGTAAGGAGAAAAATGTTGCTTATCGTTAACATTACTCATTTAGATGGATTGATTTATCTGTTCATTTTATTCTACTATGTTAGCTAATTCATTTGTTAATTTTTACTTTATCATTATTATTATTATTATTATTATTATTATTATTATTATTATTATTATTATTTTATTTAATTTCATTTCTTTTTTATTGCATTTGATTTTTTTTGCACGGTCAGATGATGGTACGGTGGCGGAGAGATACGAAAACAGTAAGGGAGAAGGAAGGACGATGCCATCACCTTTAATTATAATTCAAAGGAAGGAAAAAAGTTTAATCATTACCATTTCTCTTTTTAATACGGTTACCTAGGTTAGATGCAGTTAGTGATGAGAGACGCGACCAGTAACAGTTGGAGAGGAAATGAAGACTACCATCTTTAATACCATTCAGAAAAGGAAAACTTTATTATTGCCATTATTCCTTCACGTTTATGTAAAGTTCAGATCGTGAGGAGAGAGAGAGAGAGAGAGAGAGAGAGAGAGAGAGAGAGAGAGAGAGAGAGAGAGTTTGTGTGTGTCAGGGAAGGTGAAGTAAAAGCCTAAGAGGCCTTTTACTATAATTCGAAAAGGGGGGAAGGAAAGGAAACACAATCTTTATCATTACTTATTTTGAAAGGTTAAGATAAAGTTCAGAGATGATGTGAGATGCTTCTGCCAACCAACAGGCAGGCGAACAATGAGAAACAGAGAAACAAAAGACTATAATTATCTTTATCATAATTTGGCAGAAGAAATCCCATATTTTATTTTTCAGCACCAATTGTTCTCTTTCTTTTAATTAAACCCACACAGAATCGCTACGGCTTCGCAAGAGCAATTTTTTTTTTAATTATCTATGTCGAATCCGTGTTAAACTATAGCGCCCTTGAATATTCCAGTAACTTTCACTGGAACCTTTTGAAAACACTAAAGAGTAAAATAAGACTGAAGCTTTAGAGAATCCAATTCGATAATATTGAAATGACACTAGCAAAGGCTTAATGAGGTCTAGGTATAGATTTATTTCGTTGTTTTAGATCTGGACAAAAAGTATAATGAAATAGAATAAATGAGTGAATAGATAGATGACTAGGAAAAAAAAAATCATACTTTTGCCCATTAATAAAATGCATTATCTCAAGATCATTAGGCTAGTTATTTCAATGGCACCATTTTATAATCACAACTAGTACATAAATAGAACGAAAAAACAATAGATAATTAAAATAAATAGAATAGAACTAACAACTTATCGAAAAACTTTGCACAGATCAATGAGAGAGAGAGAGAGAGAGAGAGAGAGAGAGAGAGAGAGAGAGAGAGAGATTACGATTGCATATCATTAGTTCCATGGTATTAAGTAAGGAGTGGTGGAAGGGAGGGGTGATGGAGGTAGCAGGGGTGATGTGCCAGCTAGCCAAGGCATGAAAGTATTGAAACAGGGAGGGGTGAGCAACCGCTAGCCTAGTATATTTAGCAAGCCAGCACCAGCCTTGCCAACCGACATCCCTTCTGTGCTCTCTCTCTCTCTCTCTCTGTGTCCACTTTCCTCCTCCCTCTAACTGATCGCCTGTAACCTTTTGTCTTTTGTCCCGCTTTGTAGTGTGTGTGTGTGTGTGTGTGTGTGTGTGTGTGTGTGTGTGTGTGTGTGTGTGTGTGTGTGTTGGAATTAAATGCAGCACACACTCTCTCTCTCTCTCTCTCTCTCTCTCTCTCTCTCTCTCTCTCTCTCTCTCTCTCCCTCCTTATATCAAGCAGCAGCAGCAGCAACAACAACAACAACAACAACAACAACAACAACAACAACAACAACAACAACAACAACAACAACAACAGCTGCTGCTGCTGCTGCTGCTGCTGCTGCTGCTGCTGCTGCTGCTGCTGCTGCTGCTGCTGCTGCTGCTACTACTACTACTACTACTACTACTACTACTACTACTACTACTACTACTACTCTACTACTAATACAATTACTACTACTACTACTACTAATACTACTAAATATTTACAGCAGTTCGAGGCGGAAATGAAAAAGGAGAAGGAAAATAAGGCAATAGTATCTTAAATTTTCCTCTTTCTCCTCCTCCTTAATAATGAAAATACAGAGAAAGGAAACTAGAAGAGAACAAGGAAGAGGGAAATAAGAGTGACACGAAAGAACTCGAAAGAAAGGAAAGAGAGAACACAGAAGAAATAAAGGAAGGAAGAGAGAATCGGGACGAAAGGAAAGGGAGGGGTTGAGAGAAGCTTGATATAATGTTAAGGGAGAAGAGAAAGGAAATAGGTAAGAGAATAGCATGGAGGAGGAGGAAGAGGTGGAGGAAGAGGGATCAATGGTGGTCGTAGGGACAGAAAATCAACCAGAGGGCAAGTGCAGACAGACAGACGGACAGACGGAAAGACAGACGAACGTACGCGGTGACCTTGGGTTGAGATCGATCTCACACCGCCCGCCAACACACACACACACACACACACACACACACACACACACACACCAAGACGCAGGAATGAACTCATTTAATTGCACACACACACACACACACACACACACACACACACACACACACACACACACACACACACACACACACACACACACACACCAAGACGCAGGAATGAACTCATTTAATTACACACACACACACACACACACACACACACACACACACACACACACACACACACACACACACACACACAAGAAAAAAAATCGCATGTCTAATAAAAAGACTAAAGAAAAATAAAAAGAAGAAAGAAAGAAGAAAATGAAAGAATAAAAGATCGATGATTAGACTATATCTGGAAAAAAGAACCAAAGTAAAAAAATAATAAAAAGGAGAAATAAAGAACAAAATGAAAGAATAAGAAACTGCATGATAAACATTATTCTGACAAGTAATGCTAAACGCGAATGTTGTGTCCAAAGTTACGTAGCCCACTGGTAATTATCGTACACAAAGCTTGCAGCGTTAAAATCGATGACCTTGGCGAGAGTAGCAGAATGTCGATAACCTTCTTCATGCATTTGTTTCAATGTCTCGGAATATCAGGAACAGGTTTCGAGTATGACATCACAAAGCTGCCTTCATGTTTCGTCACTTGGTTACGTTGTGCTGCGTTATGTGCAGTTGTTCAGATGCGTCTGTGCTAATAAAACGTTGCATGTTGTGGTGAAATGCTTAGGTCCGTACGTATTTGAGTGTTGGTTGTCGTGGTAATGGTGTTTGCGTCGTGCCAGGTTGTGTTGCAACATTGATGTATCCTGGAAATGCATTGGGTTAAGGGAATGGATGACGTGTTTATGATATGTGGACGTGACTTCTGGATGTTTGCTTGAGGTGTTTGTGTTGTGCTGTGCCAGGTTGTTGCAATAGATGTTAGGAGTGTGCTGTGCCTGGCCAGTAGTGTGTTTATGGTGTGCTGACGTGAGTTAGGAGTGTCTGATGCCATGCTTGTGTTCCAGGTTGTGACGCTTTTATTGTTCCAGGTCCCTGACGTGAGCTCGGGCGTCACTTTTGAGTCGTCACCAATATGGGCAAGGAGAAGACCCACATCAACATCGTGGTGGTGGGCCACGTGGACTCCGGCAAGTCCACCACCACCGGTCATCTCATCTACAAGTGTGGTGGCATCGACAAGCGAACCATTGATAAATTCGAGAAGGAATCGACTGAGATGGGCAAGGGATCCTTCAAGTACGCCTGGGTGCTGGACAAGCTGAAGGCTGAGCGTGAGCGTGGTATCACCATTGACATTGCCCTGTGGAAGTTTGAGACCAACAGGTTCTACGTGACCATCATTGACGCTCCCGGGCATCGTGATTTCATCAAGAACATGATCACTGGCACCTCCCAGGCCGACTGCGCCGTGCTGATTGTGGCGGCAGGCACGGGTGAGTTCGAGGCGGGCATCTCCAAGAACGGTCAGACCCGCGAGCACGTGCTGCTGTGCTTCACCCTGGGTGTGAAACAGCTCATCGTGGCTGTCAACAAGATGGACAGCACTGAGCCCAAGTACTCTGAGGCCAGGTTCAATGAGATCAAGAAGGAACTGACTGCCTACGTCAAGAAGGTGGGCTACAACCCTACCATCGTGCCCATCCTGCCCATCTCTGGCTTCAATGGTGACAACATGCTGGAGAAGTCTGACAACATGTCCTGGTGGACCAAACAGAAGATCGAGCGCAAGAGTGGCAGCTATGAATACATCACCCTCTTTGACGCCCTGGACAACATCGAACCTCCCACCAGACCCGTGGACAAGCCTTTGCGTTTGCCACTCCAGGTGAGACAACTAGGTCATCCTTGACATTGACAGCTGTCTTGACTCTTTCTGCTCTATCAGATTCATTCCAATCTAACATGTCACTGAGTTCCGTCAAAGCCACCTTCATTTCTTGAGGCGTACTTGAATTGGGACCAAACTTTTTCTTTTGCCACTAGCTTCTTTGGCTTTTTAACTTTTATAATATCTTTTTTTGGAAGAAGACTAGCATGTCCATATCTATCAATAAGCTCAGTATACGAGTATTTGGTTTTGTGGTGACAAACGCTTCTCTTGGCAGGATGTCTACAAGATCGGTGGCATTGGCACAGTGCCCGTGGGCCGTGTGGAGACCGGCATCCTCAAGCCTGGCATGGTTGTGACTTTTGCCCCCACTGGCCCCACCACTGAGGTCAAGTCTGTGGAGATGCACCACGAGGCCCTGACCGAGGCTATGCCCGGCGACAACGTTGGCTTCAACGTGAAGAACGTGTCTGTCAAGGACTTGAAACGTGGCTTCGTGGCTTCTGACAACAAAAACGACCCCGCCAAGGAAGCTGCAGACTTCACCTCTCAGGTGATCGTGCTGAACCACCCTGGCCAGATCCAGGCTGGCTACTCCCCCGTGCTGGACTGCCACACCGCACATATCGCCTGCAAGTTTGCCGAGCTGATCCAGAAGATCGACAGGCGTACCGGCAAAGAAATTGAAGCCAATCCGAAGCACATCAAATCTGGGGACTCGTGTATCATTAAGATGGTACCCAGCAAGCCCATGTGCGTGGAAACCTTCCAGCAGTACGCCCCTCTGGGTCGCTTCGCTGTGCGTGACATGAAGCAGACGGTGGCCGTGGGTGTCATTAAGGAGGTAAACAAGAAGGAAGGGACTGGTAAGACTACGAAGGCTGCCGAGAAGGCCCTCAAGAAGAAGTAACTATCTGAGGGCGGCCGTGCGGCCACCATGGGCTCGCTGCTTGCCACCACCACACCCAACACCTGCATTTGCCACAGGAAGGTGGTCCGGAGGAAAGATCCTCACCTCTCCTAGGACTGTCATCAATACTTCGTGCTAATCGTCGTGGCGTATACATACATAAATACATACATACATACATACATACATACATACAAACATTGATGCAACTTATTACTGATAACTAAATCAACCACGCCAACCAGCATCACCCCCCTCTCCCCACACTCTCCATTATACTCGTTACTTACCCCCTCCTCCCCAACGTCGAGACCTGAGTCGGCTACCCCTCCCCCCACCATGTTCCCCAAACCACACCTGGGCCTGCTGCTGCCTGCCTGCCTGCCAGTGCTGTCCCGCGCGCTGTAGCCTGCATCCATTCAGTCAGTCGGTCACTCACGCCAAGGACTCGTTACGGAAAGCATATAACCGCACAAATTAGTTACGTGTTGGGGCATTGTTAACCACCTGTGCTGTACCGCGGGGCTCTGATCAACGCGTGTGTGTACCTGTACCAAGACCAAATCTATACAGAACGGTAGTGCCAAAATCTGTTCAAATCTTTCCTTTTACTCTTGCACATTTATATACTCATTATCATCACTACTAGATACAGCAAAATTATGCTAAAAAGGAATAAGCTCAGTTAGTAAGTTAGTAAGAAAGAATTTTAGTGGTACTGCATGCACAAGGAGAAATTTATATTATGTACTTGAATAGTGAGATGAAAAATTACATTGTTTTCTAATATTGTAATACTAGGGAAGGTGTAATATAATTGTTTTCCAGCTTGATCGCTCAAACTTTTAGCCTAAGGTCAATTAATAATTAAGGGGAGGTTAGAAGGCACAAAATTATTATTATTATTATTATTATTATTATTATTATTATTATTATTATTATTGTTACTATTATTACAATTTATTATTACTGTTATAATTTATTATGATTATTATGTCCCCGCCCGACGTTTCAGTGACGACTCAACAAAAATGAAAAAAATACAAAAAATAAAGCGCTAAAACAATTTCTCTCTAAAAAAACATCGTGTATGTATTTCTCCCAACAATGTGTCGACCTCACACACACACACACACACACACACACACACACACACACACACACACACACACACACACACACACACACACACACACACACACTTCCATAATTCAAATGTTATTGTCGTTTTAAACCCCAAACATAATAACAATAATACACCCATACATTTTGCAGCTTTTCCATTGTATGTACACTAATATCAATGTATATGTAGAACAGTACTACTATCTCCTGTGTAAACTCATGCTAATACTATACAAGCATATTTACATACATACTAATATACTGTATACCTACTAATAATACTAACCATCATTAACTGCTTGTTTGTGTCACACGGGTTAGTTTGTCAATGGGGAGGAGAAGGTTGATGGAAAGTAATATTATCGCTAGTAATGTCATTTCATCTGTGTGTGTGTGTGTTAATATTTAATGTTGCTTTTAGTCATTTAACAAAAACAACGACAATTTCTCTCTCTCTCTCTCTCTCTCTCTCTCTCTCTCTCTCTCTCTCTCTCTCTCTCTCTCTCTCTCTCTCTCTCTCTCTGTAAAGTCTGTAAAGTTGGATCGGTTGCTCTTACGTTGTCACCAGTAGGGAATTATAGGACGTAATAATGAGACTGAACATTCTCTCGCTCTCAGTACGATACTTTTGTGTTCGCTGCTAAAAATTCTTGAGTATATAATAATTGTGTTCTGTCCAAACACTATCAACACTTCATACTCTCAGGAAAGAAATTCACTGCGAAAGGATTAACTGCCTAAACACTTACACACACACACACACACACACACACACACACACACACACACACACACACACACACCTGCTGCTTCCTGATTAAACTATCTGTATGTTGTAGTCTTCCTCAAAATAAGACATCACAACTCACAAGACAAGACACTTATTATGTATGTTATATTTCTACTTAAAATCATTAACGGTTCCTAATAATGTGTGCCGCGAAAAAAAAATCCAAAATGTACCCAAAATAAAATCGATTTTATACAAACAAAACAAAAAAATCAAATTAGAGAGATACTGGAAACGTAGATAACTATTTTTACTTACATATCACAAAAAATAGAAAAAAAAAAATAAAAACATCATTCGTATGAAAATATAACTTAATTTTGCATTAGAAACTATTTTTTTTAATGAGCTACTTTAACCTTACGTTCCCAAAAATGGAGAATGTGATGTTGAGATAATACTAATAATACTACTCAAAACAACTCTACCTATTCCCCTCTAAAACTGGCTAATGAATCCCCCTGATAAGTAATAACAGTGTTCCTATATAACCACACCTGTCTGTATTCATCACCTGTACGGCGCTCCCTGCCTCACGCAACCTGGTGGTGCGTGAGGTACGGGCCACGAAGTATATACTCATGATAACACTACTAATGAATAAATAAAACCCTCACTGTGTGTTCCAAGTGTTAATTAACCTTTACTAATTGTTGTTCGTGTTCGTGTTGGTGATGTTGAGGTTAATTCGGATACAATTCTGCGCTGCACCGCCACTATTTCAAAAGAATGTAGGACAGAAAGTAACACAGAGAGAGAGAGAGAGAGAGAGAGAGAGAGAATTATGAACAAGAAAGTAACAAGAAAAGTGGTTTTGTTTCTATTTCGGACCTGTTACTTTTTTCCTGAAATAAAATGACTATTGTTACTTATTTTCATGATACTTTCTTTTCTAGCATTTTTCTCCGTTACTTTTCTCTTGATACTTTCTTTCTGAGCACCACTGTGTCAAAAGACTCTTTCTGTTGCCCTTGTCCAGTATTCCCCTCTTGCATAGAAAAAAAAAAAAAAAAAAATCTTCGTTATTTTCTTATACCACTGATCTATTTAATTCTTCCCTGACCTCGCAGCCTCGTATCTGATGCTGCCTTACCAGATGACACGCCCAAACCTGCCATCCCCCAAGCACAAACTCAACGCTACTGATCTCACCGCCGGCCACCTCACCTCCCTTCATGCCGCGCTATTGCATACTGTCACACTCAACGTAAGGGTGGTGGGAGGTGATGGGAAGGAAAGATGTGGAAGGGACAAGGGGAGGGATGTGGGGAGATGGAATGGGGAAATAAGATATAGATATTGACAGTAATGGGGAAAGGGAATTAAGAGGAAATGAAAGGGAAAATGGGAAGAAATGGGGGAAAATTAGGAATGTTAAAGAAATGAGCGTGTGTATGAGAGAGAGAGAGAGAGAGAGAGAGAGAGAGAGAGAGAGAGAGAGAGAGAGAGGATGGGTAAGCTTGGGCTGGTAATGGGGGAATGGAGAGAGAGGTGTGAGGAGAGAATGGTGATGAGGAAGAGGGGTGTGTGGGGGTAGGTGAAGGAGGGATGAGGTGTGTGTATAAGTAGAGAATGGGGAAAAGTGGGGAAAAGAGAGAAGGGATTGGTGTGTGCTGATGGTGGTGGGGTGTTGAATACTGTCGTTTTGATATCTTGTGTTTGTCTTATTTTTTCTTTTTTTCTTTTTTCAAGATAGGGTGGAATCAAAAGCTTTCCGTCTCATCAACTTCCCTCCTCTTTTTCATCGCCGGAATGTTGTACTTGCTAACTTCTACAGCTATTTTCATGCTAACTGCTCTACTGATCTTGCTAACTGCATGCCTCTCCTCCTCCTGCGACCTCTCTGCACAAGACTTTCTTCTTCCTCTCACACCTATTCTGTCCAACTCTTTAAGTCTAATGCAAGAGTTAACCAGTACTCTGAATCATTCATAACTTTCTCTGGTAAACTCCGCGGAACTCCCTGCCTGTGTTTGTATTTCCAACTTCTCATGACTTGACTTTATTTAAGAGGTAGGTTTCAAGACATTTATCCCTGTCTTTTTGCTAACCCTTTCGGTACTGTAGGAGAACTGACCATTGAGTTAGTTTTTTATTTTTTTTTATTTACTCATTTATTCATTTTTTTTTGCTCTGAGTCAGTTCTCCACCCGCTCCACCCCCACACAAAAAAAGCAGTATACACCAAAATAAGTAAGTATACGATATGCGTTCGAAAAAGGAATATATTATCAATCTTTGCTGAAATTTTCATCGTAGAGGGTAATCACAAGAGTCGAGATAATGATAACGAATTGAATGATCTTGCAACAAAAAGACAGATGGTTGAAAAACTTATTGAATGGGCTGAAAAAGGCTGGAATACAGAGTGAGTGCATCAAGAAGTTATCAAATGAGGAAATAAAGAAAAGAGTAAGAGAGTGGGATGATATGAAATGGAAAGAAGGAATTCATGGAAAATCCAAGTCTGAAGATCTGCAGACGATGGAGGAAAGGTACTGGAAGACAAGATAAGGTATATGATAACAGACAAAGCTCAGAAATATTATTCAGATGCAGAACAAATAACCTCAGCCTTAATGACAGAAACAGATTTAGAAACGATTTGAAGATAGCTACTATGTAAATGTGACGTGTGGGCAAGATTTCGAAGATTTGAAGGACTTCATTTTGTGGTGCCCAGCTTACAGTGAGGAACGAAAATAACATAGGACTAAAGGCAGGTTCACATGTGTCAATATGCGACTGCCTAGTGACTGGAAAAACCAGTCGCAAAACAAGACCAACATTATGGTCTTGTTCAGTCGATTTGCGGCTTTGTTTACGTTGTGACGACACAGAGAAAGGTTTGAAAATGAAGTGACCAGATGTAGAGAAGATGTTGGAGTTGGTGAGGGAAAAAGAACACATCTGGGACCCTGAAAATGAATTATACAGCAAAAATAAAAAAAAAAAAAAAAAAAGCTTATGCAAATCGACGTTTGATGAGATAGCTGCCACTCTCCAAGAGCTGCTTCTCTCTATGCAGGGTGTTGTTGGAGGTGAGAACTGAATACTTGTGAGGATTTGATTTGATCGCAATCGTCATCATCACCAGAGTAAGACATCTTGTTGAGTAGATGTTTAACATTCACTTCCCGCCAACCAGCAGATACTTCCCAGTCTCTATGTGTGAACGTGTTCCGACTAGAAGAAAGGCTTAGTCGATATTTTCAGCGACTTACAGTTTCAGTCGCATATTGACACGTGTGAACAAGTCTTTAACCGAGAAACGAATAAGGGAGTGCCGTTGTAAAGGCCATCAACAGAATGAACTGACTGCAACACAACAAAACAACACTAGCTACATATCTACAACATGCACACGAGATAATTAAAGGAAGAAAATTGGATAGATATGTAACACCTTAGGCTCCAAATTAATTATGAGAGGCAGAGCACACTACCGAACCCTAAACTGGAGAAACAGATTTCAGAGATAGAGTGAACGGTGTCCGTGTTGCAGTTATTATCTAGAAACACTACACTTGAACATTTCCTATTAGATTGTGAAGGATACAGTGAGATAAGGTAAAACAGAACATGCTTGCAAAATACAGAAAACCAAACTGCCGTAGAGACAATTAATATAGTTGCAAAAAAAAAAAAAAAAAACAAAACATGGTCTTCAGAACATAATCAGTGGATGAAAAAAACAAAAAAACAAAAAAGCAAAAAAAACCCCATCGTGTTCAGAACATCAGTGGATGAAAAAAAAAAAAAAAAAAATATATATATATATATATATATATATATATATATATATATATATATATATATATATATATATATATATATATATATATATATATATATATATATATATATACACGGTACAGGAGAAAGAAGACCCACAAACGTACGGTTATTTTCATTATATCCACTTCACAACGTTTCGGGAAAGTACATATCCCATCTTCAGGTACAAAAAGGCACTGTAAAACCACACGTAAAACGTTAAAAAATGACCAGACGCAGTGATCCTGCTACTTGTTCCTCCAACAGGTAAGTGGGGAGGGTTTTTTTTTTTTTGCCATCACCCTGTCTTGGGTATTAGTCCATTTATTTATTTTATTGTTTTTTGTGACATATTTCTTTAAAATTAGGCCTTTTATTTTATTTTTTACATATATAGTTTTTTATTGGTTTTATTTATTTATTTTTTTATATAGTTATTTTAATTTAACCTTTTTTATGTTTATTTGTTTTAATATGTTAACATTAAATATTCACACACATTCTCATGCACGTTTCATTCACACAAGGATCCTATACCTATCTCAAAACTATTGTCCTTTGTCAGGACATGGGGAAGGGAGGGATAACTCACAATCACACAGGGTGGCTACGTAGCATCACTACGTATTGCATATATACATCAAAGGGAAAACATTCACATTAGATCACGCAAAACTGTAATCATACACGCTTTCGTACTTTTATTTACATATATATATATATATATATATATATATATATATATATATATATATATATATATATATATATATATATATATATATATATAATTCAAATATTTACAGAATGGAGAATAAATAACATAATACATACACATAAATCACAACTCTCTGATTAAATTGGTCTCAGTCAGGTAAATCATCAGTCTATCGACCACATCCGGATGATCGTCACCCAGAAGGGTGGTGTGCGTTAGCAGGAGGCCGCGGTTCTGGCAATACGCCGCCAAGGACCGCCTCTCCTCACGATAACACACACAGTGAAGCAAGATGTGCTCAACAGATAGGGTGACATTGCATGTGGAACACTGGTGGGAAGGTGTTAGCTATGTATGGGAGCATATGAGTGGGAGGGTGCAGCCCATCCTGAGGCGTGCGAGGACCACTTCCTCCCGCCTTGTGGGGCGACTGGAGGAGGCTCCTACTCACTAGATGGCAAAATCTGATTGGTTCACTAAGAATTTCCTATCCAATACAAAATATAGTACAAAATTCTAATCTGTCATAGCTAATGCAAAAAAAAAAAAAAAAAAAAAAAAGAAAATTTAAAGGTATGATGTACAACAGTTAGTCTATTACAGAAATATTTTAGCCGAACGAAATACTCAATGCTGATTCGTTGAAACAAAGTACACATATATGAACCTACGACTCCTAACTATGCTAGAATGACACCAACTCACCTAGTTCGAAAATATTAAGTGAAAATTAATAATTTGGTAGCTATTTCTGTACCATTTAACTCTGGCTTCTCTTTTACAATAAATAATGATTCCGCAAACCTAAGGTCTGAGTTACAATATGCCCTGTACTTTATGTTAAAGTCCTGATCAGTAAATGCATGATTACATTGTAATGCGTGTTCTCTTTTATTTGAGAAACTAGGCTCAGTGATAAGAACATTTGTTCTATACGATACTCCCAAGTGCTCAGAAATTCGAATTTTTAGGTTTTGACAGGTGGAACCAATATACCGTGACATACAGTCCGGACATCTAGCAGACTCGGCCTAGACACCGTGCTAGAAACACGTGTGCTGTGCTCTGTCCTTCACCCACCTCCCTGACCTCCTCCCACTTGTGTCCTGCTCCCCTCCTCCAGGAGGGTGGGGTGTACCCCTCTCCATGCCTTACGGACCTTCCTGCCCTCCCCCCGTAAGGAGGAGGGAGGACACTGATCGACGACCCCCGACTGCCAGACTGTCTATTGACCCCTCCAAAGCGACTTTTGTGACTCTCCACTCTAAGACGACCACCCGCCTGTCTACGGTTAATTCTTTTATAATAAAGAAGGTCATCGATTGTAATATTGGAAATGTTGCTAATGTTAAAAAACTTGCCAGTGGTGATTTACTTGTTCAGACAGTTAACGTAAGTCAAGTCAAATCATTGTTGAAGCTCCGGTTCATTCATGACATCGAGATCGAGGCTTCGATTCCAGTGTCCATGAACTCGTGTCGGGGAGTCGCTTCCCACCGCGATTTTGTGGATATGGAACCGACCGAGATCGTCGATTGCATGACTGATCAGGATGTCATTGAGGCTCGGAAAATTACTAAAATGGTTGACGGTACAAGAAGGAGCACAGCATCAGTCATTCTCACCTTCAGTGCTGCTAAGTTGCCAGAGAGGATTCATGTAGGGTACGAGTCGGTTCCCGTTCGTCCCTACATTCCGAATCCTCTCCGTTGTTTCAAGTGCCAGCTTTATGGTCACCATGGTAACGCTTGTCGGTCTTCCCACGCTTACTGCGGTAGATGCGCAGGAGAGGGCCACTCTGTGGACCAGTGCACATCCTTGGTAGAGAAGTGCCGTAATTGTGAAGGTGCTCACTCCACTTTTTCACGCGATTGTCCCGCGTGGAAAGTGGAGAAAGAGGTCTGCACGGTTAAGGCTACTGAAGGATCTCTTACTATGAAGCAAGGATGCGAGTGAAGCAGACGCAGGCCGCGCCTGCTTCAAACGTCTCCTACGCTTCAACAGTAAGGGCTCCACCTAAGATGTGTACTGTTGCTATCCAGACTGACCTCAGCGACCTGCTGCCTGCTCCATCTACCACCACTGATTCCCCTTCAACCTCTGCCTCATCATCTGCTAAAACTACTACTACTACTACTAAAACCTCTACTCCTATAACTTCCTCTGCTCCATACCTGTCTGCTATTTCTCGTACTCCCAGTAAGGGTGAGAAGACAGACAAGTCTAATAAATTAAATTTAACAAAGCTTGAACGTCAACGCCCTTCTCATGTCGTCGCCGCTCCCGCGCCGTCGAGAAGGAGTTCACACGCTCGCTCCCTCTCGACGAGCTCCGGGGAGTTAACAATTGATGAATCGATGGATGTCACCATTAGTAAGGGCCGGGAGAGGTCCCCCGGCAGCGCCTCTGAGCGCAAAAGGACTAAGAAAACGGCCGCCACCACAACTCTTAAGCCATAATGTTCAAGGTGTTACAGTGGAATTGCAGAAGTATTCGGAATAAAGATCCATATTTGTCACTTTTAGTGAACATACACAGGCCGTCCGTTATTTGTCTACAGAGACGAGACTGCAGGATCAGCCTGATCCTGCAGTGCTAAAACACTACCATCCGTATAGAAGATATGAGGGACACGGCGTTGCCATATACATACACAAAACACTGACACAAACAGAAGTGACGTTGAATACACCTCTGGAAGCGGTCGCGTGCAGGGTGAGATTCAACGACACGTATCTGGCTATCTGTTCCCTCTACTTGCCTCCCAATACCTCCATTGTTGATGATGATATTACATCTCTTATTAGCCAGCTTCCGGGCAACAGGCTAGTTGTTGGCGACTTTAACGCCCATCATCAACAATGGGGAAGTGAGAGGTCAAGTGTACGTGGGGAGCAGATAGTAAACATTTTATTACAGACAAACCTCTGTCTTCTGAACGATGGAAGTGCGACTCGTGTAGATGATCGGACTGGTAACGCGTCTGCCATTGATCTGTCGTTGCTCTCGCCAGGTATACTCCTGACTTCTCCTGGGAAGTCATCGACGACTCCACGGAAGTGACCATCTGCCCATCTGCATCTCTTATGCACGCGACATCCCGCCCAATCCCCGCCCTCCCAAGTTTAACTTCAAGAGAGCAGACTGGGCAACCTTCCGTGGGGTTGCCGACGTGGATATATCTGGCGAGGACATTGACACGATGGTCAGCAACGCAACACAATCCATATTACACGCCGCTGAGGCTTGTATTCCGAAGACTTCTGCAGTTTACACTAAGCATGGAGTCTCATGGTGGACAACGGATTGCCGACAAGCACTTCGTGAGCGCAATAGACGATACAGGTACTTCAGCCAGCAGCCCAGTCAAGCAAATTTCATAGCCTATAAAAAGGCAAGGGCTCAGGCAAGGAAAGTCATCCGTAATGCAAAGAAAGACTCATTCAGACAATTCATATCATCTGTTAACCGCACCACTCCTCTCTCCAAAGTATGGCAAACAATAAATATTTTAAATAACAGAAACCATATATTCCTATCACTACCCTTAAAATAAATATAATTGTAATAGATAACAAAACAGAAATAGCAAATGCCATAGCCCACCAATTCCATCAGGCCAGCAGCACAACTTATTATGACCCTACCTTCCTTCCAAGGAAGGAGGCTGCAGAACTCACTGTCCCAAACTTTGCCACAGGAGGCGTAAACTCAGACTACAACACAGAGTTTACGTTGGATGAACTCCTCTTTGCCCTGAAATCCTGTAAAGGCTCCAGTCCTGGTCCAGACAATATTTCATATATCATGTTACAAAATCTCGGCCACCATTCCCTTTCAAAATTATTAACGCTCTACAATAGAATATGGACCACCCACACTTTCCCTCAGTCTTGGCACTTCGCCCACACCATCCCAATCCCCAAAAAGACTGGACGCCTTACGGACCCCAGTGCGTTTCGTCCTATTGCGCTCACGAGCTGTCTATGTAAGGTCATGGAACGTATGGTAAAGCGAAGGCTACTTTTGTTTTAGAAGCGAAGGGTCTGTTAGGTGATCAGCAGTCGGGCTTTCGGAAGTACCGAAGCACGATGGATCACCTAACACACCTGGAGCATTGCATTTCAGAGGCTTTTGCCAAAAAGAATTCATGATAGGGGTGTTTTTAGACATCCACAAAGCCTTCGACATGACATGGCGACACGGCATCCTCATGAAACTCTACGCTCATGGCTTCAGAGGTAACTTGCCCATTTTTGTTTATAATTTTCTTCAGGACAGAACATTCTCTGTCAAGCTTCCTGGTAACGTAATCTCGGACGTTTTCGTCCAGGAGAACGGGGTGCCGCAGGGTAGTGTTCTTAGTCCCATTTTATTTTGTATAATGATTAATGATATTCTGTCAACAACTCCCGTCCCAGGAATCTTAAATACTCATTGTACGCCGACGATTGTGCGTTATGGCACTCCTCGCCTAACGCACAATTCTCAACGGGCGGATTCAGGATGCTCTTGATTCCGTCCAGCATTGGGCCTCACTATGGGGATTTAAGTTTTCAGTTGCTAAGTGTATCGGTGTTGTTTTCACTAGACGTAACGTACCTGATTTGCAAATAACTCTTCAAGGCCAACCGATACCGTTTCAAAATTCAGTCAAGTTCTTGGGTCTGCATTTTGATAGCAGACTCAATTGGAAGACTCATGTTAATGAATTGCTCATTCGTTGTCGTAAAAGATCAATGTCCTCAAATACCTTTCTGGTACTTCATGGGGAGCAGACAGAAAATCTTTATTAATGGTGTACAAGTCCTTAATTCGTTCTCATTTAGACTATGGCTCACTGGTGTATGGGTCTGCGTCGGAACCAACACTGAGGAGATTGGATGTACTGCAGAATGAATGTGTGCGAATGTGTCTTGGAGCCCTGCGCTGCACTCGTGTGGCGCGGATGGAGGTTGAGGCCAATACCACCACTACAACTACGTCGCGACGCCCTCCTTTTATCTCATGGGATAAAAGCGGCTCGGAAAGCTCCCTCGGTAACACAGCAAACAAGATTATATGGCAGCACCACCACCTCCACAATGCGGTCCGCCGTCCAGTCTCAGTCAGACTACACACGCTCTGCCAGCAAACGGGCGTGAGACTGGACGATGCGGACCAGCTCGTGCTGCCCACCCTTCCCCCATGGAAACGTCCCGCCACCACCTTCAACATCAACTGGCTTCAGGGGAAGAAGGCTGTGGTTACCGAGGTGGAGCTCCAACACCACTTCCGGGCTCTCGTCGCTGGCCTCCCTCCATCCCTACATCTCTACACAGACGGCTCCAAGACAGGTGAATGTGTGGGTGCAAGTGTGTGGTCGTGTGAATGTGCCCTCAGGTTCCGACTGCCTACCCATACATCGGTGTTTTGTCATTGACAAAGCCATGGATTATGCTTTAAATTCACCTCATATTTCAATAGTCATTTTTCGGACTCTATGTTAGCCCTTCAGGCAATAGAGTCCGGCCGCACGGATACAAATGAAATCCAGGGCAACATCGTTAATAAGCTGAATTCATGTCATAAATCCTTCTCACTGATTTGGGTGCCTGGACATTCCAGCATACGCGGAATGAACAGGCTGACATGGTAGCTCGGTCTGCTGCAGAGCTCGAGGGAGCGTGGAACCTCCGTCGGGATCTGCAGTCATGTCTCTCAGTTGTTAAATCATCAGCAAAACTCCTGTGGCAGAGTCACTGGGACAACCTCCACCTCCACACCACCAAACCCATCCTGGGCGAGTGGGCCTCCTCCAATCGCCCCACAAGGCGGGAGGAGGTGGTCCTCGCACGCCTCAGGATGGGCTGCACCTCCCCACCCACATGCTCCCCTACATAGCCAACGCCTTCCCACCACAGTGTTCCAGCTGTAATGTCACTCTCTCTGTCGAGCACATCCTGCTTCACTGTGTGCGTTATCGTGAGGAGAGGCGGCCCTTGGCGGCGTATTGCCGGGGTCGCGGCCTCCCGCTAACGCAAACCACCCTCCTGGGTGATGAACACCCGGATGTGGTCGATAGACTGATGATTTACCTGACTGAGACCAATTTAATCAGAGAGTTGTGATTTATGTGTATATATTATGTTATTTTCCACTTTGTATTTATTCTATATATATGTAAATAAAAGTATGAAAGTGTGAATGTTTCCAATTTTGCGTGATCTAATGTGAATGTTTTCCCTTCATGTATATATGCAATACGTAGTGATACTACGTAGCCACCCTGTGTGATTGTGATTTATCCTCCCTCCCCATGCCCTGACAAAGGACAATAGTTTTGAGATAGGTATAGGATCCTTGTGTGAATGAAGCGTGCATGAGAATGTGTGAAGATACTTAATGTTAACATAAAGAGAAAAAAAAAAAAAAAAAAAAAAAAATATATATATATATATATATATATATATATATATATATATATATATATATATATATATATATATATATATATATATATATATATATTGTGAGGGGCACCGCATTATTTCCCCTTTGTTTATTTATATTATATGCGTAGCCTCTGGCCACCCAAGCGCGAGCTGTCGCTGTTCCGCTGTGCGGCCAACCACCCTTTCTTTGTTTCCACCATTTTGTTGTGCCTGCGAGCCTCGCCTCAGTACCGGCCAGTCTTCAGCGGAGTTAACACGTACGCTCTCGGCACAGTAAGAGACGTGTGGCTGGACTGTGCGTTAACAGTACTCATTAGTCATCGGTCTGGGAGTTGTGCCCTCCTGTTGAGTAGCTGGCTTGCTACTGGGTAGACCGTGACTGTTAGAGCAACGGGCTTGTTGCTCTAGGAGAGGTGTAGTAAGTTTGGCTGCATTTCTCGTGCGTTCGTCCACTCGGGTGTGGCGATGCGGAGGGACGCGTTACTGTTTCGTCCTGTTGTTGCTGTTGGTGGCTGTAGTCACCAGTGTGGTTTGGTGGGCGGCTGTGTGCCCCCATCATCTTTTGTGTAGTATCAGTAGTATGCTGTATTGTAGTGGTAGTAGCCACGCACACTATTGAATGCTGAGAGGCTTCATGTCGGCCAGTGGTGCGTAGTTGTCGTCCGCCAGACTTGTCTGTGACGAGTATCTGGACTCCGTGTAGGGTGTTGTCACCCGTAGGTGGTGTCTGGGCTTGTGTGTACACCATCGGATGTGCTGTACACATCATATATTGTAGTAGTCGTAGGCTAGGGGTGTCAGTCTGACAGGTGTTAGGAAGCACTTGTCGTAGTAAGATAGTATAGTAATATATACACTGCGCGTTTTGTCCCAGTCTGTGATTCATCACCGTCTGTGGACAAGGCGTGCGGAGAGGCATTAATACTTCATAAAGAAGTGGGTGGAATTGTCCTTGTGGGCGGTTTCTCTGGGGGGTATTAAGGCCTCGCCCTGTTACACATAACATCTACCATTTATAAATTCTACTTGGTTGGGTACAGGAGGAAAAGGAGTTGCTGAGGAGATTCCCTTACAGTGGGGAAAATTATACACTGTTGGTGACCTTGAAAGAACCTGAGGGTTACGGCGGCTATGAGTTATAGTAGTGGGGACATATATATATATATATATATATATATATATATATATATATATATAATACCAATTAAAACTGCATATATGTTAAAATTAAATAAAAGGCTTTATTTTAAAAGAAATATAAAAGTAAAAAAAAATAAGAAATAAATAAATGGCCTAATACCCAAGACAGGGTGATGGCAAAAAAAAAAAAAAAAAAAAAAACGGACATCTAAAGTAATGTACTAATTTTGAGCACAAAGGAGTAGGAATAGCATCTTTAAATTTAAAAAGAGAACCTATGGTATTTTTATTAACAAAAATAAATCTAAAACAAGTAGCAGGATCACTGCGTCTGGTCATTTTTTAACGTTTTACCTGTGGTTTTACAGTGCCTTTTTGTACCTGAAGATATGATATGAACTTTCCCGAAACGTTGTGAAGTGGTTATAATGAAGATAACCGTACGTTTGTGGGTCTTCTTTCTCCTGTACCGTATATATATATATATATATATATATATATATATATATATATATATATATATATATATATATATATATATATATATATATATATATGAAATGTCAAAATCTTTCAAACTCAAACTCTCCTCGTGACTTCTGGCATCTAGCCAAAAACATCTCAAATAACTTCACTTCTTCATCTTTCCCTCCTTTATTTCATCCTGATGGCACCACTGCCATCTCTTCTGTCTCTAAAGCTGAGCTCTCTCAATCTTTTGTTCACAACTCCACCTTAGACGATTCTGGGCTTGTCCCTCCCTCTCCTCCTCCCTCTGACTATTTCATGTCTACAATCAAAATTCTTCGTAATGATGTTTTCCATGCCCTTGCTGGCCTAAACCCTCGGAAGGCTTATGGACCTGATGGGGTCCCTCCTATTGTTCTCAAAAACTGTGCTTCTGTGCTTGCACCTTGCTTGGCCAAACTCTTCCAACTTTGTCTATCGACTTGTACCTTTCCTTCCTGCTGGAATTTCACCTACATTCAGCCTGTTCCTAAAAAGGGTGACCGTTCTAACCCCTCAAACTACCGTCCTATAGCTTTAATCTCTTGCTTGTCTAAAGTTTTTGAATCTATCCTGAATAGGAAGATTCTCAAACATGTCACTTCACAATCTTCTGTCTGATCGCCAGTATGGCTTCCGTCAAGGTCGCTCTACTGGTGATCTTCTGGCTTTCCTTACTGAGACTTGGTCATCCTCTTTTAGAGATTTCGGTGAAACTTTTGCTGTTGCGTTAGACATATCAAAAGCTTTTGATAGAGTCTGGCATAAAGCTTTGATTTCAAAACTGCCCTCCTACGGCTTCTATCCTTCTCTCTGCAACTTTATCTCAAGTTTCCTTTCCGACCGCTCTATTGCTGCTGTGGTAGACGGCTACTGTTCTTCTCCTAAACCTATTAATAGTGGTGTTCCTCAGGGTTCTGTCCTGTCACCCACTCTCTTCTATTATTCATTAATGACCTTCTTAACCAAACTTCTTGCCCTATCCACTCCTACGCTGATGATACCACCCTACATCTTTCCACATTCTTTCAGAGACGTCCAACCCTTCAGGAAATCAACAGATCACGCGGGGACGCCACGGAACACCTGACTTCCGATCTTTCTAAGATTTCCGATTGGGGCAGAGAAAATCTAGTAGTTTTCAATGCCTCAAAACTCAATTCCTCCATCTATCAACTCGACACAACCTTCCAGACAACTATCCCCTCTTCTTCAATGACACTCAACTGTCTCCTCTTCCACAATGAATATCCTCGGTCTGTCCTTTGCTCATAATCTTAACTGGAAACTTCACATCTCATCTCTTGCTAAAACAGCTTCTATGAAATTAGGTGTTCTGAGGCGTCTCCGACAGTTTTCTCGCCCTCCAACTGCTTACTCTGTATAAGGGCCTTATCCGTCCCTGTATGGAGTACTCTTCGCATGTTTGGGGGTTCCAGTCACACAGCTTTGCTTGATAGGGTGGAATCGAAAGCTCTTCGTCTCATCAACTCCCTCCTCTGACTAACTGTCTTCAGTCTCTTTCTCACCGCCGAAATGTTGCATCCCTTTCTATATTTTATCGCTATTTTCATGGTAACTGTTCTACTGATCTTGCTAACTGCATGCCTCCCTCCTCCTGCGGCCACGCTGCACAAGGCTTTCTTCTTCCTCTCATCCCTATTCTGTCCAACTCTCTAATGCAAGAGTTAACCAGTACGCTCAATCATTCATCCCTTTCACTGGTAAACTCTGGAACTCCCTCCTGCATCTGTATTTCCGAATTCCTACAACTTGTCTTCTTTTAAGAGGGAGGTATCGAGGCATTTGCTTCCTTTATTCTGGCTGACGGTTTTGGCACTTTTTGAAGTCTTTGGAGAGCCAGCGCTCAAGTGGGCCTTTTTCTAACTTTCTTTTTTTGCCCTTGGCTGGCCCTCTTCCCTACGTAAAAAAAAAAAAAAAAAAAAAAAAAAAATATATATATATATATATATATATATATATATATATATATATATATATATATATATATATATATGATAAGAATTTGGAAAGAAAGACAAAAGAAAATAAACTAAGAATAGAAGAACACAGATAAAAGAACAACAAGAAACATATAATTATAAAAGTGGGAACCGATACATTCCACGCCGAGTACTGAAGTGGCTCGATCACTCAACTCAAGAGTCGACTGCAGCGGCGCAGCGTCCAAACTCCGAAGTCAATCTGTCAAAGCGCAACAATCAGTTTCGCACACAAGGCTAAGAACACACCGACTAGGTAGTAGTTATTTCTTCCCAACATAGAGCCACACCTACCGGTATGCAATTTCCTAATACTGTTTGCTTGAACACTACTGTGATATCAACACAAGTCCGATGAATCCCCAATTTTATTCGTTCCAAAACATTTCACTAATTATATGAAGGCAATGTATTCCAAATCTAAACTCACTGATGAATTATGACATGGGTTACTTTAGTTACTTAGGATTTGATAGGGTTCATTAGGGCAAGGCGTTGTGTCACACCGCTCTCTGCACATCACACCAGCCACACCTCACTCCCTTGTAATGGCCATCAGATTCTTTACAATATTTTTAAGTAATGTGTTTTCAAGTATCACCTAACCTGACCAGGTGGTTGGTAGGGATAGCTTATTTTCAGGGTATGGTTTTAGAAGGGGACCGGGCACTGTCCCCGAGAAACCGTCCCGTGCACTCCCCTCGATTCCCAGCTCCCACTTCGCAGCTCCTCCGCCCAGCTGATTTGACGTCACATATATATGGTAACGAATAAGGTAGCGTTTCTCAACCTTTTTACCCTTGCGTAACCCTTCAAGTACATCACATGTCTCAAGGAACCCCTACGCAAAAACAAAATTATATACCATATATTTCTCATTTAATGTGACGTCAAATCCGCTGGGTGGAGGAGCTGCGCGAAGAGGGAGCCGGGGGAATCGAGGCGAGCGCGGGGGACGGTTTCTTGGGGACAGTGCCGGGGACCGTAGTTCTCGATTCATCTCGGTTAGGACTGTTGTTGCTGATTAATTGTATGGATACTATGAAACTTTCTTTATAGAAGTTTCTGCAATGTAAGTTTTTTTTGGGAAAAAGTCAAGAAGGGCACCTCCTTTCCAATCATTGAAACCACCATGCAAGGTGATAGAGTACTTACTATACAACATGTCTATGATGTTTTTAATGTGGGGACAGCTTTTGTAAGGCCATAGTAATTTAATGAATATTCCGGTGCCTGCAGAATCTAAGTCCACAGTGATTTGGTTTTTTGGTATTTTTGGTTAGGCTGGGTTAGTGTTCGTGGTAAGGTTAGGTTAGGTGGATGGTTAGGTTAGGTTAGGATAGTTTAGGGGGGTCTGTTGGGCGCAGCCCCCAGCTAGCAGGTTAGTTATTATGTTAGGTTAGGATAATTTCAGCAAAAATTATCCATGAATTTTTTTATTTTCCAAATTTTCCTTTAAAAACGGCTGCGTTTGTCCTTAGATTTTTTTTTGGATTGCCATATCTCACTTCTTTTGGCTCCCTCCTCTAAAACCCCCGATTCCCCACAGTACTCCAAGCTTGCTAGGGCAGGTGGGATGGAGGAAAAGGGGGAGGTCCTATTCTGTACTTTTACCTTTTTTTTATGATGCACATTGATTAGTTTGGTTAAGTTGGATTAGGTTAGGATAGGATTGGTTTCTTTAAAGATATCTTCATTTAAGTACGTTGATATGACCATTTATATGTTCCCTGCCCATAATTCTCATCTCAAGATCATAGGGGAGATGAGGGAAGATGACAAATTGAATACTTTTGTTTTAGATTATTTGGTCAGGTCTTTTTTTTTCTTTTATGTGAGAGGGAAAAGCTGGCCAAGACCAACATAGAATAAAAATAAGGCCCTCTTAGTTGCCAGTCCCCCTCGAGACAGGGCCGAGAGAGTTAGCCAAAAGAAGGCTTTGAGGAATTGGACACTACAAAGTTTGCTCTGCCCCAATCAGAAATGTTAGACAGATTAAAAGTCAGGCGTTCTGTGGCGTCATTGTGAAGAATCGTAACTGAAGGCTTGAAATAAGTCAGAGGGAGGAGGAGAGGGAAGGATTAGCTCAGAATCATCCAAGGTAGAGGTATAAGCAAAGGTTTGCGCTTTAGAGACAGATGTGATGGCAGTAGTGCCATCTGGATGCAAAAAAGGAGGGAAAGATGAAGAAATAAAGTTATTGGGGATGTTTTTGGCCAGATGCCAGAAGTCACAAGGGAAGTTGGAATTTGAAAATCTTTTCACATTTTCTATCAATGAAGGAGTGTTTGGCAAGTTGAAAAACAGACTTGGCCTGTACTTTATATTCCTTGGCAGGAATATAAAGTACATGAGATTCAGGTGATGGAAGGCTCAAGTACCTTTTGTGGGCAACCTCTCTATCATGAATAGCATAAGAACAGGCTGTGTTAAACTAAGATTTAGAAGGTTTAGGTTGAGAAAAAGAGAAAGGAATGTACGCCTCCATGCCAGACACTATCACCTCTGTTATGCGTTCAGCACACAGAGATGGGTCCCTGACACAGAAGCAGTAATCATTCCAAGGAAAATCAGCATAATACATCCTCAGGTCCTCCCCAACTGGCAGGGGTGATATGCTAGAAACACCTCCACTTCGGGGGATCCTGAGGAGGGATTGGAGAAATAAGACAAGACACAGAAATGAGATTGTGATCGGAGAAGCCCAATGGAGAAGATAGGTTAACAGCATAAGTAGGATTAGAGGTAAAGAAAAAATCAAGAATGTTGGGCATATCTCCAAGACGGTCAGGAATACGAGTCGTGTGTTGCACCAGTGGCTCTTGTTCATGGAGGATAGCAAAATTGAAGGCAAGTTCACCAAGATGGTCAGTGAAGGGAGAAGAAAGCCAAAGCTGGTGGTGAACATTGAAATCTTTAAGGATGGAGGTCTGCGCAAAAGGGTAGAGGGACAGAATGTGCTCCACTTTGGAAGTTGAATAATCAAAGAGTTTCTTATAGGTAGTCAGAGGAGAGATAGACAGCACAGATAAATTAAGCTAGAGAGTGATTTTTGAGTAAAATGTAGATGGTGGAAAACTTAGAAGATTCAAGAGTGTGGGCACAAGCGCAAGTTTAGTCGTTGCACACATAGACGCAACATCATCTCTTTCTATCTTTTATCACTATTTTCATGCTAACTGCTCTACTGATCTTGCTAACTGCATGCCTCCCTTCCTCCTAAGTAAGGCCTTGTTGCACAAGGCTTTCTTCCTCCTCTCATCCCTATTCTGTCCAACCCTCTAATACAAGAGTTAAACAGTACTCTCAATCATTCATACCTTTTACTGGTAAACTGAAACTCCCTGCCTGCTTCTGTATTTCCATCTTCCTACGACTTGACTTCTTTTAAGAAAGAGGTGGCAAGGCATTTGTCCCTGGCTTTTGGATGACTCTTCTGGGCCTTTTAGGGAACCTACAGTTCCAGTGGGCTTTTTCTTCTAACTTTTTGTTTCCCTTAGCAGCCTTCCATCTTGGAAAAAAATGAAAAAATAAATAAGAAAATAAAGAAGCTAGCAATGTTGCATCCAGTTTTTTTGGTGTGATTTTGTTGATTTCTGAACTCTTTTGTGATGCAATTTACTCCATTTAATGTTTCCCACCCAAAAACCACATTTCTCAGAGGTCCTTGCCAAGATCATTGGGAATTAAAGGTAGGCAGAAGTTGGAGGTCAAAAAGGTCATAAATATTCATTTGTCAGAAATGACATATACCATCAATTATTTATTTCACTATATTTCTCACCAGAAAAACATGAGTCGCATCAGAGTTTCCATGGTTGAATGAAACTGCAAATTGACTGATTCTTCAATTCTCATTGTCAGGGAGATCCCATGATGAAAAAAATAAGGAAGGCCAACTGGACTGAAGATGAAACACTTAATCTTCTGGTCCTTGTTAAAAAGCGCAGGGCAGTATTAAGGAAGTCATCACCTCGTACCCTCACTACCGAGATGAAATGGCAGGTATGGGGTGAGATTGCAAGGCTCCTAAATGCATCTCATCCTACGGTGACCCGCACAGGGCTAGAGTGTAAAATAAGGTGGTACACAATACACTCAACCCTCGATTTGCCGGACCTCCATTTGCCGGATTTCGGATTTGCCGGACAAGAGTCTGTGGGAAAAAAAAAAAAAAAAAAAAAGTCCGGGACAAGTCGATTTCAAACTACCGCGCCAGACAAAGTTCGCAAATCGGGCACTATAGATGGCAGCGCGGGCGGACATACACGTCTAGTACTGGACTGTAAACAAGTCTGCCGCGTCACACGAGTGTTGTGCTTACGTGCTTGTCGTGGATACACCTCTTCTTCACAACGATGCCACCCAAAAACCCACCAAAGAAAGTAACCAAGCGTACAGCTAAACCTGTGCACCTTTCTGTGTCGCAAAAACTGGAACTTTTACGTAAAATAGATGGAGGACCAGGCCAGGCCCTAGTGGTGAACATCTCAGGTCACATGACTCGAGTATGGAAGTCGTGTCTGATTCTGAGTAGACGAAACTACTGAAGCCGCCACTAGACCACACGGGATCAGATATCTACCATCAATATATCTACAGTAAGTTAAATGCTAATAAAAAAAACAGTACAGATGTGTGTCGGCGGCATTGGCATGTGTTACGGCCCCACGTGGTGAGATGATGATGATGATGATGGTCGTCGGAGGTTTTGCCTTTGCCTCGGCACCTCCTGTTACTTCTATTCTTCCTGATCCTGCCTTTCTTTTATTTTTCTTTCTCTTGTCTTCCACATCTGGTGCAAAGTCTCTTTCTTCTCCTCAGTTTTGTTTTTCTGAACAAAAAACGTCTGATTTATTTTCCAACTTCCTGGTACAGCTGGTGCAGGTGCCGAAATGCCGTTAAAGACAACACTATGTTCCCACCGGAAATTTTTGCCGTTAAACACGGGATTCCGGTAAATCGCGTGCCGTTAAAGCGGGGTTCAACCTGTATAGGGTAAAGTCCGGCAAGGGGGTAGACCCCCGGACATTTTCCATTGCCGGACATTTGCCATTCCCGGACAAGCCTTCCCCCCTTTTAGTCCGGCAAATCGAGGGTTGAGTGTACTATTAAAAGCCAAAGGAAAGGATAATGAATATAAGAGTGGAGTTGTAGGAACTGGTAAGTAAACTTGTATCTAAGTTTGTAGTGTGAATGACACAGGTATAATTAAAGCTCAGAACCACTAATATGTTGATATTACTTTTCTTAGTCCATTATGTACATGTCTCCCACACCAGCAGTGTCACCTATGGCAGGAAGAGTGCCGCCCATGACCTTGTTGCTGTGCGTCTCAGGCTGGGTTACAGGTACTATTGGGAGGTCAGTGGTCATGCTGCTGTGCCCTGTAAGCTGTGTCACAGTCCTGCAGGGCACACACTTGCCCACTATGTCATGGAGTGTCCCTTGCTGGTGCATTTCCGCCCACAGGGGAACTGGGACCTGCGACCAATGATAAGCTGGTTCTTCAATAATGACATCATCCCTGCCATCCTCAAGGATTTCCCATTTTTTGCTCCACCTTTGTAAATAATGTAAATATACTTAAGGTTATTTATTTTTGTACTGCAATACATTAGTTTTCTATGAACATTTGTTTGGGGGATGGGTGGCAGGCTCTTCCCATCTCCTTTGTTGTACTTTTTTTCAACAATAAACTTATCAAATCAAATCAAATAACTTTTCTTTCCCGGAAACCATTAGCTATCTACTGGTGTGTTATTTTTAGGGCAAAGTGCAACACATGTAACAATAAATTTCTGGAGATGACATACTTAACATTGACATTGCCATCACACATTATACATTGACATTATGCAGACTTTAAGGGGGTAGGTATAGCAAATTACGCTGAAAAATCGCCTAACATTGAAAAATGAGATTTGTAGCCCAAAGGTACCCTCACACATGTTGCCAATAATTCCCAAGCATATAAATCCTCTCTGCGCTTATTTTGCGTTTAAATGGCCTGGCATTTAACTGGATATCAGCTGATCAACCACGTGCGTGTACGCCATGTAAACAAATCCATACACGTCTATTTTTCTCGATTTTGACCGATTTCTTTCATTCTTTCAATGTTATAAAGCGGTATCTGGCATCTCAACCTCACTGCTGCCACTGTGTGATCTTGATACTACAGGCGACCAGGATCACTCCTGAGCCGGGCCTTTGGATCGGCAGCTCCTGTAGACGACAAAAAAAAAAAAAGGCACAGAAAAAAAAGGAAAAAAAAAAAAAAAAAAAAAAGAAAAAGGAAACAGGGTCCTTTGCTCTAACCGTCTGTACATCTGGCACGCCACATTCTCTCCAGAAACTCCTTCACAGCCTCAATCATCCTTTCATTTGTTTCTCTACTCAGTCCAAGCAGCACCACCATCCACTCCCTCCCCGTCTTTTCCACTCTTTCGTTCCTATTATGCCCTAGCTCAGTCAACACCACTTGCATCATCTCATACCTGTCTCTGGCATACTTCACACACTCCAGCATCACATGCTCCACCGTCTCGTCCTCTCCCGAGTCACACATCTGGCACACTTTGCTGCGGGACTCAGACCACCTGTAACTCCTTGCATTCACATCCATACACTGTGCCCTAGCTCTGAAGAGAAGATCACCACCCAGGCTTCCATCGTACCACCTCTCATACATCGGGGCCTCTTTCACCTTGTACCATTCCAGAATAGTCTTTCGTTCCATCCCATTCCTCCACTCATTCAGTCCCATACTCTTCACATCTCTGTCTATCTCACTCTTCCACTTCCTCGCATCCCATTCTGTTCCCACTCTGCCTCCTCTTGTCATGACCCATTCCAGCTCATTCTGATTCACCCCAACCATTCTCACTACCCACCCAACCTGTAGACCATTCCTCTCTGTCATTCTCATACACCTTTTCCTCCACTTGCTTCCACTTTCACTCCACAGATACACCTTCCTTGCTATTCTTGCATCATCCATTCTCTCAAGCCTAATCTTGTACCTAAGTGTCGCTTTTATAAGTCTTTCCCTAAAAGAGCTCCATCCCATATCCCCTCTTAAGGCTTCTGCCGTGTACCTTGGTGCTTCAGTGTACGTACGGTTTATCGCATTGATCTTGATCTTGATTCTACAGGTGACCCAGGATTTCTCCTGAGGCAGGCCTTAGTATCGTCAGCTCCTGTAGGGGATAAAAAAAAAAAAAAAAAAGAACCTAAACCAGACACCATCCTTAATACTACTAATCACTGCATCTGGCACTCCACATTATCTCCAGGAACTCCTTGACAGCTTCTATCATCCTTTCACTCGTGTCTCCACACAGTCCCAGCAGCAACACCATCCATTCCCTTTCAGTCTTCTCCACCCTGGCATCCCCAGTTCCCTCAGCACCACTTGCATCATCTCATTCCTGTCTCTGGCATACTTCACACACTCCAGCATCACATGCTCCACCGTCTCGTCCTCTCCCATGTTACACATCTGGCACACTTTGCTGCGGGACTCTGACCATCTGTAACTCCTTGCATTCACATTCATGCACTGTGCCCTAGCTCGGAAGAGGAGGTCACCCCAGGCTGCCATCATACCACTTTTCATACATTGGGGCCTCTTTCTCCTATACCACTCCAGAGTACTCTTTTGTTCCATCCTAGTCCTCCATTCGCTCAGTCCAATACACTTCACCCTTCTGTCTATCTCTCTCCACTTCCTTACATCCCAGTCTGGGCCCTCTCCATTTCCAACAATCATGCTCCAGTTACTCTCAACATGCTTCCTCAACTCGCTGGAATGCCCAACTAGTTTCCAGACCACTCTTCACTACCATCCTGACACACTTCTTCCCCCACCTGCTATTCCTAACATTCCATAGAAACACCTTCCTAACTATTCTTGCATCATTCATTCGTTCTAGCCTAGCCTTGAATCTCAGTGTTGCCTTCACATGCCTCTCTCTGAAGGTACTCCATCCCATGTCTCCCCTTAATGCCTCTATTGCTGCATACCCTGGTGCATTTAGAGCCATTCTTGCTACTCTGTTCTGTCCTATTTCTAGCTTCTCTAATTCACTTTCATTCCACGTCATCACATCCATACCATACATGATGCTTGGAACAGCCACGCTCTTCCAAACTTCTCGCAGCACATCATACTTGCTGGCTCTCATCCTTGCTGCACTTCCTAGTCGACCCACCCACTGGTTCACCAAACTCATCTTTTCATTCTTTGCTTTCACACAGCCATATGGACTCATCCACATCCCCAGATACTTGTATTCCTCAGCCTGTTGCACCTCATTTTCTCCCAGTCTCCACACCAAGTTTCTTTCATCATCTGACCTATTCACAACCATCACCTTGCTCTTCTCACTGCTGAATCTCACCCCAAAGTCTCTTCCATAGCCATCTACAACATCCAGGAGACTTTGGAGCTCCTCTGCTGATTCACTCATGACTACCACATCATCTGCATACAAGAGCACACATACCCTATCATTCCCCACCTTTACTCCTGCATTCATCCTTCTCATTCTGGCAGCCAGTTCCTCTGTATATAAACTGAAGAGGGTTGGTGACAAAATACAACCCTGCCTGACTCCTCTCTCACTCTTTACCCAGTCTGTTTCTATGTCTCCTAGTCTATATCTAGCTCTTGTATCCACATACATACTTTGCACTATACTAACTATCTTTGAACTCAGTCCAATCTTTTCTAAGACTCTGCCTAACATTCTTCTATTCACCCTGTATAATTTACTACCCTCCTTCCTTTTCCTCTCAATCAGCTCATTCACCACAAACATGTTGTCTTCAGCTCTCCTATCCACACGGAAACCATTCTGTTCTTCACCCAGCACTCCAGTTTGTTCAATCCATTTACACAATCTCTCATTCAGCACACCACTGAACACTTTACCCACTGTATTCACTAATGCAATGGGCCTGTAGTTTTTCAACTCATCTTTACTCTTGTATCCTCCCTTGAGTAACAGAGTCACCCTACATTCATTCCACACTCTTGGCACTCTCTCTTCCTCCCACACCTGGTTAAAGAGCTCAGTCATCCTATCAATCAGAACTTCTCCATTTTTGTACATCTCATATGGTATCTCATCCGGCCCTGCTGCCTTACCATTCTTTTGCCTTTTCACACATTTCTCCACTTCCTCTCTGCTGATTCTATCATTCAATTCATCCGCGTCCTTTCTCTCCAGTGTCACACACCCTTCTTTAACATCAAATACCTCACCAACACCTCCAATCTCTTCCCAGAACTCTTTGATCACCTTTCTCATCTCTTCCTTGTCTGTCACCACTGTCCCATTCACCTTGAGGCTCTCCACATTTTCACGGTCAGACATCCCCTCACCCCTCAGGAATCTATACCATTCTTTGCCACCTTCCACGCCTTTCTCTCTGAGGGACTGAATCACGCTTCTCTCACACCTACCCTTGGCATTCATTATCTTTCGCTTCGTCACTCGCTGCTGCCTCACATATGCTGTCCATGCATTCTGGTACTCACTTTCTGCCTCTTCACTCTCATGCCTCCTCTTTCTCAGCTGTCTACACACCTTATTTAATCTCTTTCTCTCTCCTGGCATCCCTAACCTCATCGTTCCACCACGGCTTACACGTATGCTTTCTGGCACTCGTCCTCACATACCCTATCTGGCTGGCAGCTGCGTTCTCACATTTTCAACAAATCTATCATTCAATTCATCCACATCATTCAAGCTTTCATCTTCCCAGCATCTCTCACTCAGGTCTACCTGGAAATTCTCCCATCCTGCATCTCTTAGCCTCCACCTTCTCCTCTTAGCTTTTGTATTCCTATTCTGTCTCCCATTCAACTTACACTCCAACACCAGCATGTTATGGTCCGAGACAATGTCAATCGTTCCATCCTCGTCAATCCACATGCGGTCCACCATCTCACGCATTCTCCTATTCACTAACATATAATCAATCGCAGACTCCTGGTTCCTCGCACACCAAGTCACTCGTCCTTCAGCCAGGGTCTCATTCAGGTTCTCCAACTCCATCTCATTTACAAAGCCGTCAAGCATTTCTCCATTCCTGTTCATTTGCTCGCCTAGTATACCTACATGTGCATTCATATCTCCCATAACAATCACTCTCTCCAGCACATTCTCCCACGATCTTCCTTAGAATACCATACTTCCTGCTGTTCTCTGTCACTACTCTCTCACCCTCTACTGTCATGTATACTACAATCACCACCAAACTTTCACACTTCCTATGCTCACCTGTGCACTCTACCTTCACTGCTAGAATATCCTCACTCATGGCACAGCTTCCTACATCTAGTTTTTCTACTCTAAAATTCCTTTCCTTCCTATACATGATAGCTATCCCTACTCCTATGTCCTAAATCTTCCGTCCCTTTCCAATCATCACATACTCACTACCATCCACTTTCACATCATCCCTCAGGTGTGTCTCGGTCATTCCGACTAAGTCAAAATGCCACTCTTCGAGCTCCTTAGACACGTCCTCAAATTTCCCGTGCCCCATCCTCTCACATTCACACAACCATCTTCATGCATCCTGACGCCCCGTGGGTACCTCCACTTCCTTTCACATTCGCACACTCTTTTGCCGCAGATTCCCTTTCTCTCAGTAGCCTGCTCTCTTTCATGCTTCTGTCTTCCTTTTCTCTCATACAAACACCCACCCTTCCTCTTCGGATTCTATCCTATTCCTTCGTACCTTCCTCCCATCGCGCCAAGAGTCAGCTGATCACCGCTGCTACCAAGTGAAGATAAGCCACATGTTTACTTCACAAATATGGGTCGAATTAGCAATAAAAAGCAAATTCGAAGGGATATAATGAAACAATGACTTCCTTATGTCTTAGAGAAGAGAATGGAGGCCATGAAAGAGAAGAAAGAAGCAAGGAAGAAGAGAGAAGAGAGTGATGAAGTGAGTCAGTTCACGAACACCCGCCACCAACGGTCGTCATCACCACCACCCTGCATCTCTCCCTCCACCTCCACACCGTCAGGTTATTTGAAAACGTAGCAAAAAAAAATCACAATAACAATGAAGAAATTGTGGGTGGAGTGAGTGACGAGGTAATGTTCTTGTTTACCAAGTCACAGCTGATCCAGTGTTGCCAGATGGGATTGATGAATTCTCAGTAGATTTTACTTTAAAAAATCAGTAGATTGGAAACTTTTTTCGGTAGATTATATATATATATATATATATATATATATATATATATATATATATATATATATATATATATATATATATATATTGCACGTCACATGTCTTTTTATAAATTATTATCTGCCAAAGGTAAATATTAAATACTGCAATAGACCCAGACTTATTACTGTATTGTACAACTTGCAGTGAGAATATATACCATAAGAAGAAGGAAGAAATAAAGATTGGAGAACAAAAGTTTTGTCCCCAGATTCTGAGTGCTGTGTATTCATGTATGTATGCTGAGAAGTCAGGGATACAGGAGTATGGAAGGAATGTACAGTTTTCTGGGGATAAAACCTATAACAAAGACAACATACAACAAATATAAACACCATATAGTAAGCACAGCAAATGAACTATCAAAACATTTTGAGAAAAGTATTGAAGTGGCTTTTCAATATTATATGGAACTCAACAAGCTGCCAGATGATAATGGAATTTTGGACATAGATGTGTCATTTGATGGTACATGGCACAGTAGAGGGCACTCCTTATCTCTAGGCTGTGGTGTGATTATTGAAGCCCATACAGGTGTTGTACTCTCAAAAACATGCAGGAGTTGTAAAGCCATGCACACAAAATATGCCAAGAAGAAAATAAGTGAAATTAATTACCAATCATGGATTGAGAAGCATAAAGAAAAGTGCCATATTAATTTCTCTGTCTTCAGGTGCCATGGAGGCAGAAGAAGCTATTGTTATGTGGAAGAAGAGCCAGGACAGAAAACTAAGGTACACTACATATATTGGAGATGGTGACAGCAGTGCTTGGAAGGGCATCACCAACTTGAAACCTTATGGAAAACGGCATCCAGTACAGAAAGAAGAATGTAAAAACCACGTGAAGAGGATGAGAACAGCACTGATAAAGTTGAGAGATTAGTACGTGGTTATGGGAACGACGAAAGCCGGCAGGCCAAAGAGGAACAAGCCATTCAACCAAATCCTCTGTGATGATGTAGTCATCCAACTAGAATTTTATTATGGACAAGCAACTAGGTATGAAGGAGGAACAGTAGAAGCAATGAAAAAAGACATCATGTCATTCCTTCATGTTACATCTACAGATGCCAATCCAAACCATTACTGGTGCTCAGAGGTATTTTGCTTTTGGAAGCAAGCAATTAGTGAGAACACCCTGAAGAAGGCTAGCAAGAGGAATGCATCACCCATAAGGATGCCAAGTCATGAAGCAATGTACCTAAGACTAATTCTAAATGCCAATGAGTATAAGGAGCTCCACTCAGTTTACACACGCCTGTCAGATGAGAGCCTTCTTTCAAGGTGTCTGAAAGGGAAAACTCACAACCCGAACAAAAGCCTTCACAGCAGGATCTGGGCTCTATGCCCCAAAGTTTTGAGTGTCAGCAAGACCATTGTGGATTTTGATACAGCTCAAGCTTGTCTAACGTACAACAAGGATTACAAGCAAGGGAACTTATGTGAGGCACTCAACATTCCAACATCAGGCACCATGATGAATATTTTGAAGAAATGGGATGAACAGAGAGAGAGAAAACTAGTGTCCAGACCAAAAATGAAGAGAAAACAGTTGGCAGATCTCTATTATGCACCAGGCTCTTTCTAGATGCACATGTGGCTAGAAAAGTATGGGACTGAATGAGTGGAGGAATGGGATGGAACGAAAGACTACTCTGGAATGGTACAAGGTGAAAGAGGCCCCGATGTATGAGAGGTGGTACGATGGAAGCCTGGGTGGTGATCTTCTCTTCAGAGCTAGGGCACAGTGTATGGATGTGAATGCAAGGAGTTACAGGTGGTCTGAGTCCCGCAGCAAAGTGTGCCAGATGTGTGACTCGGGAGAGGACGAGACGGTGGAGGAAGGGGTCAATATAAAACCGAGCCCATGAAGCAGTATTTTTAAAATGGCCCAGTGGTGAGGTTGAGAAGCAGGTAAAGACCCAAATTTGTTGTCCCTGATTCATAATTAAGTCCAGGTACGAGGAATGATCAATTAAAAAAAAAAAAAAAAAAAAATATATATATATATATATATATATATATATAATAATTGACATATGTTGTCGTGATGGTATGACAAACTTTTACGTGCATTTTCCAAAAACTACGTCTTTCGGGTTATAAATTGATATATCTCCAGTACTTTTTATATGATTTCAGTGTACAATGTTTCATTTTAAAGGAGACATTTTAGGGAAGGAAATGTGAATGTAAAATCTTCCTTTGATAATTCTAACCTAAATGGCATACATATGCAATAAGAAATGAGCAGAAATTACGTACACTGTATTTATTTAAATTTTCATAACTTAATTTTAGCTACTAAAGGAATTTCTTCATCACAATATCTTCATATTAGTGTGAATAACAAGGCCTAAAAATATGAATCACATCCAACCAAAGGTATTCACATAATAATTTGTTGTATAACGACTACTAAAAAATAAAATAATAAAAATAAAAATAAATAAATAAATAAACAAAGATCAACAGATCAGCCTGAAATTTACTGTGTACACTTTATGTGGTACCCTTCATTACCTGTAAAAAAATTGAGAAGAAATTCTGATAATTAAGTGAAAGGGCAAATTCGATATATGTACCCCCTTGAAGTGTCTAAGTATCCAGTATATGCCTGCACATATTAATATTGTAATATATTTCTGAAATTATTCCATATGTACATTTTACAGGTGAAGGTCCTGCAACTCCTAAACTCGATGCCATCAGCCAGGCTGTTTCTAACATTTTGGGTGATGGTAACGTGACGCTGCAACGTCACCCAGAGGGTACCGACAGTAGTACCCTTTACCATCCACAGCTGAAAGGTGACAGGTAAATACAGACAGTCAACCAATGAGAGCGGTGGATTGTGATGTGGTTGTGTGGATGAGGCCAGGCACACTTATGGTGCATTACTGCACATGAAGCTGCTGACTACATGTTGTGATGTTGCATTTATCAATTTTTTTTTTTATACTATATTAGTGATGCTTTTGAAAATTGATAAATTGTGCAAGAAACAGAGTGAGATTAGATTGACTTTGTCTTGGTTTAGTCGGTTGTACAAATTTAGCCTTTTTTAAAATGTCTAAGGAGACAAACGGTCATATTTGGCAAAGGAAGGACCTGTTGTAAATTCTAACCATTTATTATAATGAAGCCTTATGGTTAGATAAGACACAATTCATCTGCTATTTTGTATTTTCCCTTACTTGATCTGTTTCTGCATTACTTAATACACAGACTGAAGTATCTTCAGATCTGTGTTGCCCATACATAGTACAGTGCCTCCTCCAACAGCCTGGTATAGTGTGGTAAAAAAAAGGTAGCTTCACAGGTGAGCCCATAGTGGGTCAGACTATAGTTTCCCATCAGCTGCTGAGGGTTAGAAATATATCACAGTCATGACTTGCCAATATTTCATTGGACAGGAAAAGTTGTTACATGAGCATTTTTAAATATACTTAAGAATTGCATATAGGGTATGTTAGGATATTTTGTTAGTGCCCTGTAATGAGTATTGAATCTCTCTCTCTCTCTCAAAAAAAAAAAAAATAAATAAATAAATAAAAAAAAAAATATATATATAAATAAAAAATAAAATAAATAAATAAATAAATAAATATATATATATATATATATATATATATATATATATATATATATATATATATATATATATATATATATATATTTTTTTTTTTTTTTTTTTTTTACATTACAAGGGCACTGGCCAAGGGAAAACAAAGTGTTGGAAAAAAAAAATCCCGCTGGTTGCCAGGCCCTGTTAAGAGGAAAGTAGGAGAAAGAGAAAAAACAAAAAAATCTAAAAGGAGGGTCCAGTTAACGTAAGAGGTGTCTTGACACTCCTCTTTTGAAAGAGTTTAAGTCATAGGCAGGTGGAAATACAGACACAGGTAGAGAGTTCCAGAGTTTACCAGTGTAGGGAATGAAGGAGTGAAGATACTGGTTAACTCTTGCATTAGGAAGATGGACAGAATAGGGATGAGAAGAAGTAGAGAGTCTTGTGCAGCGAGGCCGCAGGAGGGGGGAAGGCAAGCAGTTAGCAAGTTCAGAAGAGCAGACAGCATGAAAACAGCGGTAGAAGACAGATAAAGATGCAACATTGCGGCGGTGACTTAAAGAATCAAGACAGTCAGTTAGAGGAGAAGAGTTGATAAGACGAAAAGCTTTAGATTCCACCTTGTTTAGTAAAGCTGTGTGTGTGGATCCCCCCCAGACATGAGAGCCATACTCCATACACGGGCGGATAAGGCCCCTGTACAGAGCAAGCAGCTGGGAGGGAGAGAAAAATGGACGAAGACGCCACAGGACACCTAACTTCTTGGAAGCTGATTTAGCAAGAGTAGAGATGTGAAATTTCCAGTTTAGATTTTTAGTGAAGGATAGACCGAGTGTGTTTAATGTAGAGGAGAGGGGAAGTTGAGTGTTATTGAAGAAGAGAGGATAGTTGTCTGGAAGGTTATGTCGAGTAGATAGTTGTAGAAATTGAGTTTTTGAGGCATTGAACAAAACCAGGTTTTCTCTGCCCCAATCAGAAACAAGTGAAAGATCAGAAGTTAGGCGTCCTATAGCATCTCGCCTTGAGTCATTTAATTGTTGTTGGGTTGGGCGTCTGTTGAACGCTGTTGAATAATGCAAGGTGGTATCATCAGCATAGGAGTGGATAGGGCATTGAGTCAGATTTAGGAGATCATTGATGAATAATAGAAAGAGAGTGGGTGATAGGACAGAACCCTGTGGAACACCACTGTTGATAGTTTTAGGGAAGAACAGTGACCGTCTACTACAGCAGCAATAGAACGATCGGAAAGGAAACTGGAGATGAAGGTACAGAGAGAAGGATAGAATCCGTAGGAGGGTAGTTTAGAAATTAAAGATTTGTGCCAGACTCTATCGAAGGCTTTCGATATGTCAAGGCCGACAGCAAAGGTTTCACCGAAGTCCCTAAAAGAGGATGACCAAGATTCAGTTAGGAAAGTAAGAAGATCACCAGTAGATCTGCCTTTACGGAAACCATACTGGCAATCAGAGAGAAGGTTGTGAGCTGATAGATGCCTCATTATCTTCCTATTAAGGATAGACTCAAAGGCTTTAGAAAGGCAGGAAATCAAAGCTATAGGGCGGTAGTTAGAAGGATTGGAGTGGTCACCTTTTTAGGGACAGGTTGAATGTGAGCAAACTTCCAGCAAGAAGGATAAATAGAAGTAGAGAGACACAGATGAAAGAGTTTGACCAGGCAGTGAGCGAGTTCGGAAGCACAGTTTTGAGAACAACAGGAGGGACTCCATCCGGACCGTAAGCCTTCCGAGAATCAAGGCCAGAGAGGGCCAGGAAAACGTCTTTATAAAGAATTTTAATTTTAGGGATGAAGTAGTCAGAGGGTGGAGGAGTAGGAGGAATATGCCCAGAATCATCCAAAGTTGAGTTGGTAGCAAAGGTTTGAGCGAAGAGTTCAGCTTTAGAAAAGAAGAGACAGCTGTAGAGCCATCTGGATGAAGTAAAGGAGGGAAAGACGAAGAAGTAAAGTTGTTAGAGATATTATTGGCTAGATGCCAGAAATCTCGAGAGGAGTTAGAATTGGAAAGACTTTGACATTTTCTATTGATGAAAGAGTTTTTAGTAAGTTGGAGAATAGATTTGGCATGATTACGGGCAGAAATATATAGGGCATGAGTTTCAGCAGTTGGATGGCTACGGAACCGTTTGTGAGCCGCCTCTCTATCATTGACAGCACGAGAACAAGCAGAGTTAAACCAAGGCTTTTTAATAATATAATAATATAATATATATATATTATATTATATTATATACCTCAATTTGTGGGATTTTATTGATTTACTCTTTATATTCTTCCTTGGTATTGTGTCAGTCTGCACTTTCATACAAGTCAATTTCAAACTTGTATTGCAGAAGCCAGTGGGATCACAGCAAGAAAGAACATGAATTACGCAAGACTGTTGATGGATGGACTCCAGTCTCGGACCCCTATAAGGCAGTCTCAGATCCCAATAAGGTGGTCATCAGGACTTCAGTCTCAGATCCCAATAAGTAGGTCACCAGGACTCCAGCCTCAGATCTCAATGAGGCAGTCACCAGTATGTTAGGGACTAAGATGGATGAACCAGAATCTTCTCAAACTCTTCTGTCCCTGCACCACGAGCTGTGTAGAAAACAGAGTGCCCTGATCAATACCCAACTTGAAAATGAGGTGATAAAGAAGAAAGTATTATTGGCACAGCTTGAAGAGGCTCAAGCCAGAGTAAGATTGGCAGAGCTGGAGGTGGCCATGCCCCAGAAAAGGGAAGAACTAAACCAAAAATGTGATGAATGACAATACAGTAATATGTAAGTAAGACTGGCCGTTTGGTTTGTTTTGCAAATCCTATGAACATCTCTCAGTATTATATGATTCTGGGCAATTCAAGATTTTTTAAATTTATTTGTTCATGTTTCAATTTTCCACACTACCCAAGATTATAAGTAAAAATCAAGGTGTATTTTCTTTCCTAAAAGAGGTTTCTCCTTTTCTGGAGTGCAATAGTGGGAGCTCTAATAGTTTTCTCAAGAAATACTTAAATATGTTGGAAATAATGTTACTCGATGCACATGTGTGTGTGTGTTCACATACACCAACTGTTACAACCCGTGTACAAGTAACTTTCTCACTGTGCTTTGTAACACTGCTGTCACCACAAAGACCTGACATGTGTTATGCTGTCCTGGGCATGTCTGCATTCCTCATGGGTTACCAAGAGACTGGTAACAATGGGTAGAGAGATACGCTGTTGTGCAAGTGAATGCAGCAGCAGTGAGCCAAACACTAGATAGCTTTTCTCACTAACTTGCTGTTCTTAGACTGGTCTTTTGACACTTCCTCTTCTTACTTGCACACTGCTCACTGACTTACTAACTGCCTACGTACTTCACACAGACCACTTGTGTGACTTAGTACCTCCTTTTATACAATATGTTACATCTAGATAATTCCACAATACAGAACCTCCTCAATCATCTTGGTCACATCACATAAGAGCCAGTGTTACAGTATACAAGATTAAACCATACACAATAAGGCTATACTAGGCTCTGCCCTTAGAGAGAAAGCTGCCACATGCTTTGCCCCTCCCCTCCTCTACCCCTTTGGTTGATGCAAATTCCATTCAGTCTTCTCAGGGATTACAGACCCAGCACAATACTAATTTCTCAAGGCTGTGAAGAACAGGAGTGTTTAGGCTTTGCATCTATTGTGGGATGACAACCACTAAGGGAATGATCTTCTCACTAAGAGGCTGACCACCCTCCCCTTTGACCTGAGTGACAACCCATGAGCAATGCTGTCAATGTTAACATATAAAACCCAGACTATTATCTTAAAACTTGAGCCATTCACAGCTCTGCATTGTTTGGTAGGCCAAATTATCTATACCAAATAATTGAATTTCAACTGAAAAAGGTAAAAATAACCAGCATATTAAAGAAACTGTGATGTGGCAGAGTAGCAGACTGTACTACACCAACACATGCTAACTTTCTTCCAAGAAAGAAATGACAAGCCCTTTGTATCTATTATAACTAATGTATAGTATGATGGTGTATATCTGAATACACCAAAGTATGGTCATTTAGTTTTAGAATAATGCACAATTGGGAAACTGGCACCCGTTGAGATCACAGAGAATGTTGCACCTTTTGTCTGGGCCTATAAAAGCAGCTGGACAAGTAAGACACTCAGCACCAACAGTACTACAGCTCACCAATCGTGCCAGTAGCAGCCATGTGGCACCACTGTGACCTCCACCAGTTCCATTCTTAAGCAGACAAATCCAGGTAAGGATTAGGGAAGGCCTTCACCGTTTTAGCATGAAACAGCTTGCAGTGGCAGCCAATAGCCATCACAAGTGTTTAAGCACTAGCTATTTATTTATTCATTTCCCCCATCCTCCCCTGTGCCTCCACTTGTGTGGTATGGAGTCCCATGCAAGTTGGGACAAAAAATTTTTACTTAATCTTTTGAGGGAATTAAGATTCAAACTTTTGTGAGAAACCACTGAACTATATAGCCGTCATTGCATGGCCAATACAACATGCAACACCCCTTCCCACAACACAAACGGTACTACAAAAAGGACTAAATGTTTACTTACACCTGACAACTGATCCTTACGGGGACCGTCCAGTGGCCATGGTATCGCAAAATCTGAAAAATATCGAAAATTCCCAAAACACCATCAAAGCGTCCCCAAACATAGCAACATAGTGATGGAGTATTTTGGGGAAATACGATAAAATACGTGGGGTATTTAAACTTTAAAGGGCCCCTGCCACGCCCACTGCAGCCCAGGGCTTCCCCCCTCTGTACCATAAATGATGATAATAAGCATGGAAAAAGCCATGAAATGTCGTTTCTTTGGTAAGGAACACAGGAACACACCCTTTCCCCTTCCATTTTAGTGTCCATGTGACTGTGATGGGAGGATGTATTGAGTATCTTGCCTGTTATTTCACACCTTGCAAGCCACAATCCAGCTATTTTACCTGCCTTTTTTGCCTTACAATATCTAAACAAACGGTGCAAGTGGAAATTACAAGTTGCAATGACCATGCATGGATGGGACACACCCTCGCCTTCGTGTGACTAATAACTACAATCATTGTAGGGGCGGCCAGGTGCCATACAAGTCTTTTAGAATATTCTTAACATGCCTAAAATGCATATATGATGCACATGGTGGTGTATGAGCACAAAATATCCAACTCAAATAAATGTACAGGGTCATAGAGGACCAAAATGACATCTCTGGGGTTTTGGCCTTTGTTTTCACTTATTATCATTCAAATCGTATCTTCTCCCACATTTTTCAATGGATTTTCAACTTTTTGAGGTATCAATTTGAAGCTCAATGAAGCTGCTATATTTCCATCTCCTAGAATTTGGATTTTTTTTTAAGTGCCACAATATAATTATATATATATATATATATATATATATATATATATATATATCGAAATAAAAAAATCATAACGGCCATAAAAAAAATAAATAAAAATTCTGAGATGGAAAGTTTTGTTATACCACATACTTCATATCTGTACTGGCAATATTGAAATCTGTCCTCTGGTGATAAAGTTTACAGGAAAAATATTTTTTTCAAAATACTGATTTTTTTTTTTTCATGCAGTTATTTATGGGTCGATTTTGCTTGTAACTACTAAACTAACATTGTGTAATAAACATCAGTGAGAGAAAAAAAAAAAAAAAAAAAAAAAAAAAAACCCTTTATTTTCAATTTTTCAAAAAACTCACCGGACAGTCCCCTTTAGGACTTGTCTATTTGTATTCTTGCAGGATAATTATCCTGCACTCTTTCCACACTTCCTCCAGCCTTCCAAACCTTATCTCATCATCTTCACTCCCGTACCTATCATCCAAGTAATGGAGCATCCCTTCAGTTTGATGGAAAGTAAAAGAGAGACAAAAAACCATCGCAGCTTTATTTGGTCAGGTAGAGCTGGGATTGGAGTGTGTTGCCATCTAACCGAACAGACCTGTGGGAGAGAGAAGATGGTAAATTACATACAAAAACTTCATTAAAAGCCTACTCACTTAATATTTACTTCATTCATCTTGAACAAATTTTTACCTTTCCCGTCATTACAAAACTTAACTAAAATGGTTTCATTATTTCTTGAACATATTTTCTACCTGTTCAGAGATCATAACTACCCACAAAAACTTTTCAACGCAAGACTGACAAGATTATTGAAAACTGTAATCTAACCCTTTATAATTTTGGTATATGTTTCCTTAAATTACTCATCACTGGCATCTCCACTTATTCCACAACTACCTCAAATCTTAGAGAACTAACAAAATATATACTTTTCAATCTGATTCTTTCTTGCTGATAAATAGATATTTCATACACTATTTCCAGTACAACTAAATGTTTTCTATTGTAAGACAGAACTTTCATCTTATTCTTTTATTAATATCAGCCAACTAACATCAAAACTAATAAATACTGAAGCAATTCAAATGAAGCCACAACAAACAATACTTACTGAAGCCCATGTCGTCATCGGACTCTTCTGATTCTTCCTTCTCTTCCTTCTTGGCTTCAGCGGCTGGGGCTGTGAGGGCGAGGCAGCAGAGCAGAGACGAGACAGTGGCACGGATGGGAGAGGGAGAGAGAGAGAGACTGAATTAGGTACAGACAGATATGGAATAAAAACAGATTCACACTAATTTCTTCAGGTATCAAGTTGTAATCAAGTGCAGTCAGGTGAAACACGGATAAATATCATCATGATCATTAAGACTTATTAGGCATTATTCAATTTTCATCCGAGTGCTTAATTAGATTAGGTTTAACCTCTTCAGTACCATGACGTATTTTCATATTAACTCTGCTTACTATTTGGTGATTTTATACAGCTTCAGAAACATATGTTTGGGTAAAAATAGTAACCTCCATAGACTCTTCCTAATGTAAGTAAAATGGTCTAATCGTACTCAAAACTCATGGTAAAAATATGTCCCAGTAATATAACTAATAATCCCTTCATTTTACTCATTAATTAATAAAGCCACCAAATCACCAAGGTAAAGTTACATGACTACTCCCACAATTCTTAAAGTTCCTTAATCAATACATATCAATCAAGATACTAATGAGAACCTTCCTGACCTTTTTCTGTAATCATGTCAATCATTCAGTACCTAATCATCACCTTGGGATGGTGAAGTGAAAGTGCAACATGTGAAAACCAAACTATAGTTTAGTTAGTCTTTTACACAATGCGTCTAGAAAAACCTACCACAATCTTGGAACAAATAATCATAACTAACAAGAATCCCGGTGCAATTCCTCCTTCCTCGACTAAACTACGTATTCTAGATTTAGACTCTTCTAAGCAATGAGCCAGGAAAACCCTACCACAATCTAAGTATACGAATAACAAAGGCACAAATTACAAGTTCCGTCTCATCTGTCCTCCGTCACAACAAATGAAACAAGTAGGTTCAGAATGACCTCTAAAAGTAATGTCTAGAATACCACAATCTTAGTACACAAGAGCAATAACTAGGAACCCAAGTGTCATTCCTCCCTCATCCCCAAGGCAGCTGACGCCACACACCTGCAGCAGCGGCAGCGGCAGGAGCGGCAGCACCACCACCACCACCACCACCAGTGCCAACGCCGGACCCCACGTTGCTGACCATGGCCTTGAGGTCCAGGCCGGCCGCCGCCTTGGCGAACATGCCGGGCCAGTATGGCTCGACAGACACGTTGGCTGCCTTCAGGATGGTGGAGATCTTCTCAGCCTGTGAGGGAACCAAAAAATGCTCAGTTCATGACGAATGAATCCAGACACTATACTAAAACCCTTCCGTACCTACCCATAGGGCGTTGGCCATGTCTGCCGTGAGACTATGCCAAATCTCCAATAAAAACAAACTACTCACTGTCCTGTAATCATAGCATTATAAAAAAATAACGTTCTCAGAACATTCAGAAACCTTAATTAAGTGGTAGATGATATAAATAATTGTCATATACGAAAATAAATTAAGCTAGTTCATATACATGGACGGTGATGTGTCATATCAGGTCAGGCGACGTTGCCACTCACGACCCAGGTGGAATTTCCCGGGGAGGTTGGGGGGATGAGTCAGGTCGCCACGCACGTGTCGCTTCACTTCTCCTCTGGTCACTACCATGGAAGGACCCCCTGACGCTTCCCCGTCATACACTGTCTTGCGCAGCCAGACCAAGGAATTCATATTCCGCCTTAATAGATATTTCTTGCAAGAGAAAGCAAATCGGGCAACACTCTTACCTTTAACTCAAGCAAGGAACCACTCAATATATTACTAAGTGTTTCTACTCGTATGTGCACTTATTTGACAAACATGTAAATTACTTGTCTCATTTTCATGTATATAACCAGAATCTTTATTGCATTTAATGTACTATATAGCTGCATAGGTATTAGGGTCGCTTCTGACTTCTATTAATGAAGTAGAGAACGATCATCACTCCGTTTTCTTTGAAGAAGGTACTGGTATAGTAGTGGCAACGTCGCACCCAAGAGGAGCCACACCTTGTGGGTAGCTACGGATGAGTTCTAGTATAGTAAGTTAGTAGCCATAAAGTTATGACAGGAGCCTTCTTTGTTGACTCACCTGGTCAGCCTCCCTTCCTTAACATGAATGTAGAGGCAAGTGGGGTTATTCCAATGAATATAAGGGCAGCATGAACCTACAGGTATAATGAGATAATATATGCCATTTGTTTCCATCATAAGCGACATACTTAAGTTACATGTTTCGCATATGTGCATATTAAACTGGATTTTTTTTTTGGTAAGAGAGGAAGCGTGAAAAAAAAAGTCCCCATGCAGTTGTGTACCTTACAACATAACTCGGCAGCTTAAGTTGGTTAATATCTCGCCTCGTATGTGTGTAGTAATATAACTTCAATACTACGGCAAGCTGTACTATAATTATTATAGTATGAATGCAGAATACTGGCAGGAACACCTATTACAACCAACACACCTATTACACATCACCAAACAATTAATTATGATATGTTCCATGTGGGGGGGGGGGGGATGAAATATTAATCATAACGTTCTAAAGGAAAAGGTCACTCTCTTAATATACATGTTCCTTCGCTCTCCTTGATTCCTGGCCCCCCCTTCACAGTTCCTCCACCCAGCTGATTTGACGTCACATACATGAAGCCATGCTATTGGTCAACAAGGGAAAGAGAAAGAAAAGATAATAAATGGAGGAAATGGAAATAAAACAAGATACAAAGAAAATGGATAACGAATAGAAGAATAGGAGGATATTAGGAGATATGGCCACGTGTGTGTGTAATTCACCTCGGTCTCCTGCTGGTCACCCAGCCAGTCTTCCCCATTACGGAGCGAGCTCAGAGCTCACAGACCGATCTTCGGGTAAGACTGAGACCACAACACACTCCACACACCGGGAAAGCGAGGCTACAACCCCTCGAATTACATCCCGTACCTATTTACTGCTAGGTGAACAGGGGCTACACATTGAGGCTTGCCCATTTGCCTCGCCGCCTCCGGGATTCGAACCCAGACCCTCTCGAGTGTGAGTCGAGTGCTAACCACTACACTACGCAGTGTGTAATTCACTGTTTGATCTGCTGCAGTCTCTGACGAGACAGCCGGACGTTACCCTACGGAACGAGCTTAGAGCTAATTTTTTCCGATCTTCGGATAGGCCTGAGACCAGGCACACACCACACAATGGGACAACAAGGTCACAACTCCTCGATTTACATCCCGTACCTACTCACTGCTAGGTGAACAGGGGCTACACGTGAAAGTAAATAAGTATGCAAATGAATCCCATTATGTTCACCTGATGAAACACCTTTCCACGTGGCCACCTCACCTGTCTAGTTACGCCAAGGCTGCAGGAACCACTAGGAGAGTCCCCACAGTAATGACGAATAAATCAAGTACATTGCGTATTCATAACCCAAATCTCTGTAGTTAGCGATACATTACCCACATCTCTATCTGAAACACTGCTCATACGGCGGTAAAATTGCAGTTACGACCAATATACCCTAACTTATTTCTTTTTCCCTGTCTAACAAGCTTGGGGACCTCCAGGGAAACCTAACCTAACCTTATTAATTTCCGATAGGGTAAATTGGGGTTAGAAACGCTCAAAGTGTGATCTAGCCCGTGAGAATGTGTATAGTGACGTGTGGTGTATTGGTTCAAATTGCAATAATTCCCATAAAGCAAAGTGGCGGCTATAACTACAATAAAACATAATGAGGTAATGTAAGCTGTGTACTGTGAGCGGCGTAATCAAGTCGAGATTTCGTCTAAAACATACGTAATGACTAACAACCACCAGAGTGCCGGACTCAACCCCTTACACACCCTGTTTACCTTCCATACACCACACAGGATACAGCTAACACACATCTACAAACAGCAACGGCACACTTACCCAATAAATAACCTAGAAACTAAACATTCCCAGGGGTGAGATGGACCCACGTGCAGCCATGACGAGGATGTAAACAAACCAACATCTCTTCACAAAACTGCTAATATCTTACCGTGATGGGCACCTCGTCGTCCATCAGGATGAGGGAGGCATACACACACGCCAGTTCATCGCTGGAGGCCATTGCTGCGGCGCGAGAAGGATGGATGGCCCTGCAACTCGGCGATAATCAATCACCTTTAACCCAAGCGGGGAGAAGCAGGCTGGTCCTTGGGAGAGTGAGCGCGGGGAGGGAGAGCGGCGAGCCCCGATTCACGCATGCGCACTCACCCTCATCTCTGGTGCGTTTTAATGGTAATACAAACAACACATGATACTTCCATATTTATCCTTGTTTATAACTTATTAGATTATGATAAATTATAAGTATCTTTTTTGCATAAGATAATCGTACGGTAAATACTTTTTGTTTGGAATATATTCATGGCGTCATCAGCCGTCGATTCCCGCTAAATTCGAATGATGAAACTTTGATATTTTTTCTTGTCTTTTATTTCATTCCATTTTTATTTATCTATTTATTGATCTATTTCCTTAATGTGGAAATGTTGTCGGCAAGGGGTACAAAAGAGTGGAAACAAGAAAGGTGCACTGATATGCCAATCTCATAAGGAAAAGACAAGGAACGTGTAAGATTTATGTAGTACAATCCTGAAGGCAGCAAAAAAGAAAGAAAAAAAAAAAAAGTGTAGTCAAAGTTACGGGTGTTGCTAGTGAGTCAGTTTTCAGCTCTATAGTTTAAACATTAATGTATTGTTCATAATTACGCATTTGTTTCACTGGGACTTGCAACAACTAGTATAATTCGGCACAATACGTTATGTCATTGTTAAAAAGTGTACCTAGTAAAGCATTCTTATTTCATCTATTGGCAAATGAGATAAGATGAATTACTATAAATGAAAGTTTTGCCTCTTGGATATTTTGTTGGATGAAAGCACTGCAAAGCCAAGCAGGATTGGGTTTTCAAAAATATTCTCCGTAGTATTTCATTGCATCTGTTGAGTACCTCTCCTTGGTATACTAATCTCGTCTACGATCGAATAAATGGGATCTCAACGCACATCTTGCCCTGAACTTGTCAATATTCTGTTTACAAGCTAAATTATGAAGGACTGGTAGAGAGGGCAGCGGAGACACAAACGTGAGCCTCCCTCAAGTCACAAAGGAACACTACTTTATTGTGTTCAGGACTGCTACCTTGAATAAAGAAAATTAATGGATTATATCTTATCCGCAGATTTTTTTTTCCATTTTTTTTTTCGCAAACTCAAAGTACTATTAAAAGAATTAGTAACTTGCATTTAAATACTTAAGTTTACGTTTTAATCTCTGTTTTCTTTGGTTTATAAAATTTTAGAGGGTAACTAAAGTTCACGGCCAGTATTTTGAAACTATTACATATGATAACATGAAAATTGAAGAAGAAAAGAGAAGGTGCAAGAAGCCATGATGGCTACACTAACTGGCTACACGTGGCAGATCCTGTATGGAGCATTCCTATCTATTTCCACTAATCACACTCATTCATGAATTTAACCTCTTCAACACTTAGGCGCATTTTTACCTTGATTTTTGGATATGATTAGACGATTTTATTTGCATTAGTAAGGGTCTATGAAGGTCAAGAGAATAATGGCCTGAGTTTTCACTATTCTAATCCCAACATAAGTTTCTAAAGCTGTGTAAAATCGCCAAATGTTACCCAGAATGAACAGTGAAACGCGCACTCGTACTGAAAGGGTTAATCTGAATAATCTTTTTAAAACCCTCCAATGACTCAGCACAAATAGCCTGGCCACTGAGTCCATTGTATTCATCTACTACTATATTTGAGAGACATTAATTAACTCATCTCTTTTAAATCTAACGTCATCAGGCTTGAGTAAATTATTCCTCATTTTCTTGGTTATTCACGGGAGTACAGACTATTATTATTATTATTATTATTATTATTATTATTATTATTATTATTATTAGTAGTAGTAGTAGTAGTAGTAGTAGTAGTAGTAATAGTGATACAGTTTTTTGTCCAAATATCAGTAGCATCATGAAAACATCTTTGACACCCAA
>NC_059264.1:6851582-6854082 GCF_017591435.1 Portunus trituberculatus | reverse complement strand
CTTACCTTACCTTACCTTACCTTACCTTACCTTATCTTACCTTACCTTACCTTACCTTGCCTTACCTTACCTTACCTTACCTTGCCTTGCCTTACCTTACCTTACCTTACCTTACCTTACCTTACCTTACCTTACCTTACCTTGCCTTACCTTGCCTTACCTTGCCTTACCTTGTCATTCCTTACCTTGCCTTACCTTACCTTACCTTACCTTACCTTGCCTTACCTTACCTTACCTTACCTTACCTTGTCATTCCTTACCTTACCTTACCTTACCTTACCTTACCTTACCTTACCTTACCTTACCTTACCTTGTCATTCCTTACCTTGCCTTACCTTACCTTACCTTGCCTTACCTTACCTTACCTTACCTTGTCATTCCTTACCTTGCCTTACCTTACCTTACCTTACCTTACCTTGCCTTACCTTGTCATTCCTTACCTTGCCTTACGTTACCTTACCTTACCTTACCTTGCCTTGCCTTACCTTGCCTTGCCTTACCTTACCTTGCCTTGCCTTACCTTACCTTGCCTTACCTTACCTTGCCTTACCTTACCTTACCTTACCTTGTCATTCCTTACCTTGCCTTACCTTACCTTACCTTACCTTACCTTGCCTTGCCTTGCCTTACCTTACCTTACCTTACCTTACCTTACCTTACCTTGCCTTACCTTACCTTGCCTTACCTTACCTTACCTTGTCATTCCTTACCTTACCTTACCTTACCTTACCTTGTCATTCCTTACCTTGCCTTGCCTTACCTTACGTTACCTTACCTTACCTTACCTTACCTTACCTTACCTTACCTTACCTTACCTTACCTTACCTTACCTTACCTTACCTTACCTTACCTTACCTTGCCTTACCTTACCTTACCTTACCTTACCTTACCTTGCCTTGCCTTACCTTACCTTGCCTGTGGTCAATAATCTATCTATCTATCTGTCTATCTATCTATTTATCTATCTATCTGTCTGTGTATGTATGTATGTATGTATGTATGTATGTATCTTATTTGACTTATCTTACCTGCAATCTACGTGTTATTTATCCGTTAATCACCTTGACTTTACCTGTGCTTATGATTATCTCGTTTTTACCTGTTAATTACCTCGAGTTTACCTGTTACCTGTGATTAACATAACATAACATAACATAACATAAATAATAGGATAACAAAGGGCCACCAGGGCCCATCTAGGTTATCCTGTATCAGTCGCACAGCGACCTCGTCATCAGTACTTAAAGATACACTTACAAGTACACAATACATTATATACTAATTCTAAATATTTGGCCCATTAACAGGGCTAAGTCCTGCAGCGAATTCCTCTACAATCTGTGATCCCCATACATGGGGATCATGTCTTGTTTAACTATAGTAAATTTCTTATAAAAACTATCATGCAGCGCTATACATAATTATAAATCTAATAGATTTAAGTGCTTATCTAATCTGTTTTTAAACATTGTCAAACTAGTGCTATTTACAACCCTCTCTGGCAATGCATTCCAGAAGTCTACCACCCTATGACTAAAGAAATATTTTCTTATATCTAACCTGCAGCCTTGCTTTCTAATCTTCCTGCCATGATTTCTAGTCCTACTTCCCTCCTCTAAGGTAAAGAAAGATCTCACATCTATGTAGATTGTATCTGAGAACATTTTAAATAACTCTATCATATCCCCTCTTATGATTACCTGCTGTTTACCTGTCGATGTCCGTGAAATACCTGGTAACTGTGATAATGATTTATACCAGCAATTTACCTGTCACCTGTTTATTCAGCTTGATGCACCTGACGGGGCTGACCGTGGCTTACCTTCACAGAACCCAGAACTTACCTTGACACTTATCTTCTCGCTAACTAATTAATCTGACCTATCTGAGGCTTCCGTTGCTAATCGTTTATTTACCTGCCTTAACTCACCTGTCTTCCTGGTGTCTTTAATCTCACCTGCAATACCTTAACCACTTTTTTCTCCCCGTGTCACTGAGAAAGAGTAAGAAAAAGATTAAGGTCTTTTTAATTAATTGGATTCAGGTGAGACTCAGCTGGTTAATTTATTGCCACGCCACCATAGCTTATTCAATTTACTCTTCCTTTTTCAACTTTTCCTTCCTCACCTGAGCTCTCCAAGTGACAGACCCACCTGTAATTAAGAACGTATACCTGTCCTGCCTGAGTCTCCTATCTGGGAATGGGAGAGGGGGGAGAGTAGGGGAGAGAAAAGGTGAATAGGAGAACAAGGAAAGAGAGGTTGTTGTTTAAGGAATAAGGGAGAGGAGAGGAGGGGAGGAGAGAGGGAATGGGGAGTGAATTTTGTAGTGAGAGGAAAGGGAGAGGGGAAGGAGAGGGAGAGGAGAGAGAGAGAGAGGGGAAGTGTGATTTATTAGTGGAATGTGTGTCAGTCATACACACACACACACACACACACACACACACACACACACACACACACACACACACACACACACACACACACACACAAAGAGGAAA
>NC_059264.1:6826582-6829082 GCF_017591435.1 Portunus trituberculatus | reverse complement strand
CTACTACTACTACTACTACTACTATTACCACCAGCACCACCACCACCACCACCACCACCACCACCACCTCTTCACAGGCACTCTTGTGAGCTCGGCAATAAATCTATGTTGTGTTCTGGATACTGTCTCGTGTTCTTATCTCGCAAGAGGAGGAGGAGGAGGAGGAGGAGGAGGAGGAGGAGGAGGAGGAGGAGGAGGATGTAAAGGAAGAGGAGGAGTGTGAAATCATTACATCTGTTTTATAGAAGCTTGAACAGTTGACAAATTCTCTCTCTCTCTCTCTCTCTCTCTCTCTCTCTCTCTCTCTCTCTCTCTCTCTCTCTCTCTCTCTCTCTCTCTCTCTCTCTCTCTGGTCTTGATGTTTCCTCTGTCTTCCCTTTTTTGTTCCTTTCTTTCTCTCTGCCTTTCTCTTCCCCTCTCCCTTTCCTCCTCTTGTTTCTCTCTCTCTCTCTCTCTCTCTCTTCCTGTACACTGCCTCCGTGCTTGTGTCAATAGGGGCGATTTTGTGCTTCAGAAAACAAGGGGTATTGGTCCTGTGTGTGTGTGTGTGTGTGTGTGTGTGTGTGTGTGTGTGTGTGTGTGTTTATCATTGTATTTTCTATTTATCTGTTTTATCTGTTTGTTTGTGTTCTTTCATTCATTTATTGTTTCTTCTTTTTCTTCTTGTTTTTTTTTCTTCTTCTTCTTCTTCTTCTTCTTCTTCTTCTGTGTCTTCGCTTTTATTGTGTCTCTCTTTTTATATTTATTTATCTATCTGTTTGTTCATCTTTCCTTTCGTTTATCTCTTTTATTTCTCTCTCTCTCTCTCTCTCTCTCTCTCTCTCTCTCTCTCTCTCTCTCTCTCTCTCTCTCTCTCTCTCTACTTACCTTTCTACCTACCTTTGTATCTATCTTTCTATCCATCTATCTATCTATCTATCTATGTATCTATCTATATATCTATCCACCTACTTACCTGCCTACTCACCTAGCCATCCATCTATCCATCCCTCCATCCATCCACTCATCCACTTCTATCATGCCTTCATCCAGCCTCGCCTTCTACCTCACCATAATAATAAGGTAAGGAGGAACGCAATTTACCTTTACCTGTCAGACTCACCTGTCCTCCTCCTCCTCCTCCTCCTCCTCCTCCTCCTCCTCCTCCTCCTCCTCCTCCTTTCCTCCTCCTCCTCCTCCTCCTCCTCCTCCTCCGCCTACGCCTCCTTCTCCTCCTCTATCTCTCCCTCTCCATATGCTCTCCCAAAGAAGCGCGTGTCACTGGCCACTCCCCTCTCTCTCTCTCTCTCTCTCTCTCTCTCTCTGTTCATTGTATTTGTTCTTTTCTCTTTTTATTTTGATCTTTGTTGATTTACTTTTCTTCCTACCTCCTCCTCCTCCTCCTCCTCCTCCTCCTCCTTTCCTCCCTTTTACTCAATTTGTCGGATCCTTCCCTTTCTTCCCTATCTCTCTCTCTCTCTCTCTCTCTCTCTCTCTCCTTTTGTTTATTCCTCTCTCCTTCCTTTCATCTGTTATTTTGTATTCTCTCCTTCCTTCCTTCTGTCTCTCTCTTCCTCTCTCCTCTCTCTCTCTCTCTCTCTCTCTCTCTCTCTCTCTCTCTCTCTCTCTCTCTCTCTCTCTCTCTCTCTCTCTCTCTCTCTCTCTCTCTCTCTCTCTCTCTCTCTCTCTCTCTCTCTCTCTCTCTCTCTCTCTCTCTCTCTCTCTCTCTCTCTCTCAGACGTGGTAATGTTAGGGACAGATTTTAAGGCCACTTGCATCCTCCTCCTCCTCCTCCTCCTCCTCCTCTTCCTCCTCCTCCTCCTCCTCGATAAGATTGTCAAATTTTTAGAAGAAAATAAGATCATGAAGGATTCACAACATGGTTTCAGAAACAAGAGATCCTGCTTAACAAACCTACTAGACTTCTTTTATGAAGTTTTTAACTCGTATGACGAGACAAAAGCAGTGGATGTTATTTATCTTGATTTCCAGAAAGCTTTCGACACTGTCCCTCACAAGAGGCTAATCAGCAAAGTAAAAGCTCACGGCATAGCTGGAAATACCCTGAAATGGCTGGAAGACTGGCTCTCTGACAGAAAGCAACGAGTTGTTATAAATGGAAAAGAATCAGAGTGGCACAATGTGAAAAGTGGTGTTCCTCAAGGCTCTGTATTAGGACCAGTTCTTTTCATTGTTTATATTAATGATATTGATGAAGGAATCACTTGTAAAATAAGCAAATTCGCGGACGACACCAAAATAATGAGCAAAGTTACATCAACGTCACAATGGCAAGAACTACAGTGTGACTTAAATAAACTGACACGCTGGGCAGAAAAATGGCAAATGAAATTCAATATAGAAAAGTGTAAAGTCTTACACATTGGAAGTAACAATGTACAAGCAAAATACGTAATGAGTAATGTACCTCTGGAAAGTGCTGAGAATGAAAAAGATCTTGGTGTTGTGGTGTCTAAAGATCTCAAGCCGAGCAAACACTGCACAGAAGCAGTAAAGAATG
>NC_059264.1:6814082-6816582 GCF_017591435.1 Portunus trituberculatus | reverse complement strand
GTGTGTGTGTGTGTGTGTGTGTGTGTGTGTGTGTGTGTGTGTGTGTGTGTGTGTGTGTGTGTGTGTGTGTTATCAAGTGCAAAGAAAAAAAAAGGTTATCACGGTTTTAAAATTTATCCACACACACTTTCTGAAGAATTTTGAGAGAGAGAGAGAGAGAGAGAGAGAGAGAGAGAGAGAGAGAGAGAGAGAGAGAGAGAGAGATGTGATGCGAGGTAATTTTATGAAAATGGAGAGAGAGAGAGAGAGAGAGAGAGAGAGAGAGAGAGAGAGAGAGAGAGAGAGAGAGAGAGAGAGAGAGATAAAAGTTTAAGGGATATAAATAAGAATGATAGAGAAGACAAAGAGGAGAATAGAAAACACCAAAACAGAAGGAGAGAGAGAGAGAGAGAGAGAGAGAGAGAGAGAGAGAGAGAGAGAGAGAGAGAGAGAGAGAGAGAGAGAGAGAGAGAGAGAGAGAGAGAGAGAGAAATGAAAGGATAAAAATAAGAAAATAAAAAAGAAAATGAAGCGAGCGAATGAAAATATTAGAGAAAGAAGAAAAAAATATAAACAAAATATGAAAAGTAGATAAAGAAAATAAGACGAGAAAACAAAAGAAATAAAGGAGAGGAAAAGAGCAGAACTGAAAGAAAATAAAGGAAGGAAGGAAAGCGAAGGAAGGAATAGAAGTAAGAGGAATAAAGGAAGGAGAGAAAGAAAGGAGAAAGAGAAGTAAGATCTCTTCCTTGAGCCTCTAAGACCAATGGAGTGTTTGCTGCCCTTGAGGAGGAGGAGGAGGAAGAGGAGGAGGGGAGGAAGAGGAGGAGGAGAAGGAGGAGGAAGAGGTGAGGGAAGCAGGAAAAAGAAAATGAATAGGGAAAAGAAACAGTGAAAAGAAGACATGGAATAAATAGAAAAATAGAGATGAAGAGGAAGAGGAAGAGCAGGAAGAGGAGGTGGAGGAGGAGAAGGAGGAGGAGGAAGAAGAAAAAGCAAATTAGAACAGAAAAAAATATAAATGATACAGGAATGATTAGAAGAACAAGAACATGAACAAGAAGATTTGGAAGAGGAGGAGGAGGAGGAGGAGGAGGAGGAGGAGGAGGAGGAGGAGGAGGAGGAGGAGAAGGAGGAGGAGAAAATTAGAGCAGGAAAACAAAGGAGAGTAAAATAGACGAAGAGGAAGAATAAGAAGAAGGAGGAGGAGGAGTAGGGAGGCGTAAATAATAAGATGGAAGAGGAGGAGGAGGAAGAGGAGGAGGAGGTAAAATATTTTCCTCAAATCAGTGGAGGTAAATTCTTCTCTCCTCTCCATTCATCCTCTCACGTACTGGCAGAAAGGAGGAAATAAAGAAAGTGGGAGGAGGAGGAGGAGGAGGAGGAGGAGGAGGAGGAGGAGGAGGAGAAGGAGGAGGAGGAGGAAGAGAAAAAGAAGATTATGATGCTGATGATGATAGTGATGATGATGGAGGAAGATGAATTATGTGGACTTATTTATGACATTTCCTCCTCCTCCTCCTCCTCCTCCTCCTCCTCCTCCTCCTCCTCCTCCTCTTCCTCCTCTTCTTTTCTTCGGCTTTATTCCTCATTCCTCTTCCAGTTTTAAAATTTCATTCATTCATTCATTCCTCCTCCTCCTCCTCCTCCTCCTCCTCCTCCTCTCCTCTAACTCCTCCTCACTCTTCCATTTCTCTTTATTTCTTTATTTCCTCTTGCGTCTTTTAATCTCTCTCTCTCTCTCTCTCTCTCTCTCTCTCTCTCTCTCTCTCTCTCTCTCTCTCTCTCTCATTCGCCATCTCTTTTCTCTTTCCTCATAATTTTCTTCCTCTTTCCTCCCAGCTAATCCTCCTCTTCCAACACCTCTCTCTCTCTCTCTCTCTCTCTCTCTCTCTCTCTCTCTCTCTCTCTCTCTCTCTCTCGCTTGTTTCCTCCCTCGTAACCACTCATCCACACACACACACACACACACACACACACACACACACACACACACACACACACATTAACCTGATGAAGAGATGATGGGGGGTTAGCATTGTTTGTTCCCCTTCCCCTTGTTTCCCCTCTTCCACTCCGTCACCTCTCCCTCTCCCCTCTCCCCTCTCCCCTCTTACTGGCTTCCTTTTGTTTCCTGTCTGCCCCAAGTTGATGTATTTTGAGGGAAGGGAGAGGGGAAGTGAGGGAAGGAGAGGGGAGGAGAGAGGAGGAGAGGGGAGAGAAGTTAACGGAGGGAGAGGAAGGGAGAGGAGAAGGAAGAGGAGGAGGTGGAGGAATACAAAGGAATACAAAGGAAGTCCATACGGCAACAGACCCACAGGGAGGAATACAAAGGAATACAAAGGAAAGCCAAACAGCAACAGACCTGTTGGTCCTTTCGAGGCTGTTTGGAGAAGGAGGAGGAGGAGGAGGAGGAGGAGGAGGAGGAGGAGGAAAGTTTTGACTGAATGAAGGAAATGAAAGGGGAATAAGGAAGGGGAAAAGGGAGAGAAGAGAGATGATAAAGGGTGGAAATGGAAAG
>NC_059264.1:6796582-6801582 GCF_017591435.1 Portunus trituberculatus | reverse complement strand
TTTTTTGCTTTCCTAATTTTCAGGTCTTTTGCTTTTTTCTTTTTTTCACTTTTCACTCTTACTCTTTTCATTCTCTATTCCTTTACTCTCCTTTCCTCTCTTCACTTTTTTGTTTTTTCTTTTTTTTGTTCTCTCTTTTTTTTGTCTCTTAAGTTTTTTTGTCTTGAATTTATTATAGCCAAGTTTGTGTCTAAGTTTTATTGTTTTCTTTCTTTTCGTATTGATTGACAGACAGAGAGACAGACAGACAGGCAGACACACAGACACACAGACACACAGACACATACATTTTAAGTTCATAGATATTCATAATGCATCTCTTTAATTTGTTATAAGCTGTTCGTATTTATAAAATTTTTGTTGTTTTCTTTCTTTTTCTTATTGATTATCGACAGACAGACAGACAGACAGACAGACAGACACACACACACACAAAAAAAAACATAAACACACATAAACACAAACACACACACACACACACACACACACACACACACACACACACACACACACACACACACACACACACACATTTCAAGTTAACAGGTATTGGCAGTGCTTTTCTTGAATTAGTTATAGGCAAGTTTGTATTTCATTTTGTTGCTTTCCTTTCTCTTTCTTATTGATTACTGATAGACAGACAGACAGACACGCAGACAGACAGACGCAGGGACACTCAGACACAGACACATACATTTCAAGTTGATAGATGTCAGTATTGCATTTCTTGAATTATAGTCATGCTTCTATTTTTAGTTTTGTTGCTCTCTGTTTTATCTTATTGAATTTTACATATTGACACAGACACACAGACACACAGACACACAGACACATCGACACACCGGCACACCGACACACAGACACACAGACACACATGCATCTACAAAAATATCCTTCTTTTTTTTTCTTTCTTTCTTGGTATTTTTTCGTCTTCCTTTAATTTGAGGTCAATTGATATTCATAATGTTCTTTTCGTTTCTTACTTGGTCTCTCTCTCTCTTTCTCTCTCTCTCTCTCTCTCTCTCTCTCTCTCTCTCTCTCTCTCTCTCTCTCTCTCTCTCTCTCTCTCTCTCTCTCTCTCTCTCTTACGATTATTTGCAATTCTTATATTATTTTTGAGACATTTCGATTGAATTTTTTTTTTTGGGGACATTTCGAGTAAATTTTTATTCTTTAATTCAGTATTTGCGATTTGCTGATTTTTCTTTTTTTTTTTTCGTTTGACTATCCCAAAATTGTATCTTTTTTTTTTTCTTTTCGTAAATTTCTGTTTTATCTCTCTCGCTTTTATCTTTCCAGTGCCTTTCTTCTCTTTTCTCTTCCGTCCTCCTCCTCCTCCTCCTTCTCCTCCTCCTCCTCCTCCTCCTCCTCCTCCTCTTTATCCTCCTCCTCCTCATGGAATTCATCTCATCCTTTCATCTACTCCAGTTCCTCTTCTATTTTTTCCCTCCTTCTAATTCCTTCTTCGTTCTCTCCTCATTCCTTCCTTTATTTGAATTTCCATCTCATAAATTTCGTTTTACTCTTTTCCTCCTCCTCCTCCTCCTCCTCCTCCTCCTCCTCCTCCTCCTCCTCTTCTTCTTCTTCTTCTTCCTCTTGCTCCCCATTTGTTTTCCATTTTTCCTGCCTCCATTTTTGTCCCATCAATTGCAAAATTTTTCTCTTTGCTTTGTTTGCGATTTATTTCACTTCCTTTTCTTCCCTACATTTCATTGTCTCTCTCTCTCTCTCTCTCTCTCTCTCTCTCTCTCTCTCTCTCTCTCTCTCTCTCTCTCTCTCTCTCTCTCTCTCTCTCTCTCTCTCTCTCTCTCTCTCTCTCTCTCTCTCTCTCTCTCTCTCTCTCTCTCTCTCTCTCTCTCTCTCTCTCTCTCTCTCTCTCTCTCTCTCTCTCTCTCTCTCTCTCTCTCTCTCTCTCTCTCTCTCTCTCTCTCTCTCTCTCAAGCTTTGGGGATTACATCACTCTCACGTCCAGGATTCATAGGATTAATACTCTCTCTCTCTCTCTCTCTCTCTCTCTCTCTCTCTCTCTCTCTCTCTCTCTCTCTCTCTCTCTCTCTCTCTCTCTCTCTCCCTCTTTCTCTCTCTCTCTCTCTCTCTCTCTCTCTCTCTCTCTCTCTCGCTTTGGGTAGATGGGTGGGGTCTGAGTGAACTCAGAGAGAGAGAGAGAGAGAGAGAGAGAGAGAGAGAGAGAGAGAGGAAGTTCCACCCGGTGTGTCCAAGCCGTTGCGACCTTTCCATCTCCTCCTCCTCCTCCTCCTTTTCCTCCTCCTCCTCCCACGCAATCTCTAATGCCGACCGGAATTTGATTATAAAAGGAGACTGTGATTTAGGAGGAGGAGGAAAAGGAGGAGGAGGAGGAGGAGGATGAGGAGGAAAGGTGAAGTGTAAATGTAAGATAAGATAGGAGGAGGAGGAGGAGGAGGAATAAAGGTGATGTGTAAATATAAGAAGGTAGGAAGAAGAGGAAGAGGAACAAGAGGAGGAGGAAGAAGTAGAGGAAGAAGACGAAGAAGGATGAGGAGTAGGAAAGTAATAGGATGTACAGATAATAAATTCTAGTAGAGCAAGAGAGAGAGAGAGAGAGAGAGAGAGAGAGAGAGAGAGAGAGAGAGAGAGAGAGAGAGAGAGAGAGAGAGAGAGAGAGAGAGAGAGAGAGAGAGAGAGAGAGAGAGATGAACACAAATATTAAGTTAGAACGTAGGTAACCAGGTAGATAATTGAACAGGTGAATACATACATGCATACATACATTCATACATATATACAGACAAATTAGAATAGAGAAATAAGAAAATACAAAAAAACTTTATAATCAGAGGAAAAGAAAGAAGGAAAATATAAAAAAGCAGGTATTTATTTTTTTCATATCTTACAAAAAAAAAAAAAAAAGAAATAAAACGATTTGATGATAAAATGAAATAAAACTCATAAAGGTAGGTAATTGATTTTTCCACAGGTTAATGGACTTTTCTCAGGTAAACAGGCAAACACCACAGGTAAACTCCACAGGTAAACACACCCATTAAATATATAGGCAATGAGAAAAAAAAAAAAAAAACACACAGGTATACATTTTTTTCAAAGGTTCATAAACTTTTCACAGGTAAACAGGTAAACATAGGTAAAGGCAACACATCAAACACATGAAAGCAAATAATTAACCCCTTCAATACTGGGACACATTTTTACCTTGAGATTTGTGTACAATTGACCATTTTGTTGACATTAGCAAGGGTCTATGGAGATCAGAAGATGAATGGCCACAGTTTTCACTATTTTAATTCCCCACGTAAGTTAATCCAGGTAACTTCAGGTAACACTACAGGTAACACTACATGACAGGTAACATTTCCGGTAACTCAAAGAAAACAGAGAACAGAGACAAGATAGGTGAGGCAGACAAAGATATAACACATAACACACAACACACAACACACAACACACAACACACAACACACAACACACAAAACACAAGACACACACAACACAAACACAAATCACGACACACACACACACACACACAACACAACACAACACAACACACACACACACAACACAACACACACACGACACAGCACATTAATATTTCCACACAAGCAAAAATAATGTATCAGTTATTACTACACAGGTATATATCACGTGAATTATTGCACAGGTGAGGTGAATTATGGTTTTGCAGGTAAATTAATGATGGACTCGACTGTAAATGGCTAGGTAGGGATGTACTCGAGTATGTATGAATGTATATATGTACGTATGTATATATAATTTGTTAGTATGCATGTATCTTTTTTTTTTTCAACGTGTGCAGTGCTCTCATAGGTAGATTAATGAAGCAGGTGTGTATATTGGATGTGCTGTGATGCGATGTTTTAATCCAGGTTAATGAATGGTGCCTCAGATGTGTGTGTGTGTGTGTGTGTGTGTGTGTGTGTGTGTGTGTGTGTGTGTGTGTGTGTGTGTGTGTGTGTTGGGTTTGGTTTGGGTAGGTCAGCCTCAGGTGTGTGTGTGTGTGTGTGTGTGGGGTTGGGGTAGGTTTGGTTAGGTTAGGTTAGGTTAGGATAGGTTTGGTTGGGTTATATTTGGTTAGGTCAGGTTAGGTTAGGTTAGGTTGGGTTAGGTTAGGTTGAAGTGGGTTAGGTTTCGTTAAGTTTTGGTTTTGGTTAGGTTGAGCTGGGCTACATTTCGTAAACTTAGATTCAAACACGTTAAATTGTGTGTGGAAGTGTAAGAGTGGCGACTTCATTATATAGAGAAAAATAAGCTAAAAAGAATATATTAATTGGAGTGGTTAAGTAGACAGAGGTAATATTGAATTGTGATAAAAAGGTAATTAAAAAGAGATCGTATGTATGACGTTGGGCGAGGCAAAGATCCATTAGTGACTGAATAATTAAAGGCAAAAAACAAAAACAAAAAACAATGACGATTTGATTGGCTGGGTAAATAAAAATAGAAGTCATTGGAAGCTAAGGAGAAAAAAGCAGTCACTTAAATCAACGCACAGGTAATATTAGATCTAAATAGATAGAAATAAGATTGTACTCCTGTTGGCTACGTAAAAAGGGATTAATGTAAAAAGAAAGACCGTGTACCATCAGGAAATAAAGGAGAAAAAAATAAACTAGACTCTCGAACGTACAAGTAATATTGAATTGAGAGAAAAAAGGAAAAAAAAAAAAAAACTAAGCTCTCACTCGCACAGTTAATATGGCATTAAAAAAAAAAAAAAAACAAGAATAAGATCACGACTCAAGTGGGAACGTGAAGAAATTGCTTAATAAGAGAGAAAACACAGCGCCATCACGACTTAAACACGCAATCAACACTAATCATCCCATCAGCAATTGAAGTCATGTTGGATTGAAGAAAACAGATAGGAAAATAAAGAAAACGCTACGTTGAAAAAAAAAACTAAAGAAAAAAAGAAATTTAAACGGAAAAACACAAGCATTTCGTAAATACAACACCGCAAACCAAGAAGAAAAGAAAATTAACAC
>NC_059264.1:6774082-6781582 GCF_017591435.1 Portunus trituberculatus | reverse complement strand
GGAAGGAGGGAAGGAAAGAAAGAAAGAAGGAAGGAAGGAAAGAAGGAAGGAAGAGGAAGTATGGAAGTAAAAGTGGGTAGATTTTAGAGAATGGGTAGAAATGGGAGGAAAATTGAAGAGAGAGAGAGAGAGAGAGAGAGAGAGAGAGAGAGAGAGAGAGAGAGAGAGAGAGAGAGACAGAGAGATTTATGAAGGGTTACTGTTGGTGATGGGAGAGTGAAGGAAGTGAGTGATTGAGGTGATGGGAGAGAGAGAGAGAGAGAGAGAGAGAGAGAGAGAGAGAGAGAGAGAGAGAGAGAGAATATCACTATGCAAACAACTCTATGCTATTATTCGACTGGCTTCCTCCTCCTCCTCCTCCTCCTCCTCCTCCTCCTCCTCCTCCTTCTCTTCCTCCTCCTCCTCCTCCTCCTCCTTCTCTTCCTATTCCATTCTATTGCCTTTAATACTACTACCACCACTACTACTACTACTACTACTACTACTACTACTACTACTACTACTACTACTACTACTACTACTACTACTAACAATAATCAAGGAAAAACTGTACCCAAGTTGATTTTCCTTCATTTTCCCTCCTGGTCACCTCTTTCCCCTCCCTCTCACTCTCCCTCTTCCTCTCCCTCTCCCTCTCCTTCTTCTCCCTCTCCCTCTCCCTCTCCCTCTCCCTCTTCCTCTTCCTCTTCCCCCAGGGTTTCTTTTTCTCCTCGCTCTCTATAAGGAAAGCCAAGGTTGATGGGGGGTGGGAGGATGGGGGTGATGGTGGGAGGGAGAGGAGAGGTGAAGGAAGGAGATGGGCTGAAGGGGGGTTCGTGCCCTTCTTTGGGGGGTCCCTTCTTCTTGGCCAGGTGCAATGCCTGGGAGGAGGAGGAGGAGGAGGAGGAGGAGGAGGAGGAGGAGGAGGAGGAGGAAAAAAATAAGAAAATAAAAGAACAAGGAAAATATTTGTGTTCCTTGATTTTCTTTTTTTTTTTTTTATACAGTTCTCTCTTATTTCGTTTTCTTTATCTCTTATGTAGCTCTCTCTCTCTCTCTCTCTCTCTCTCTCTCTCTCTCTCTGGCACATTATTATTATATTTGCTTCACTTCCTCTTCTCCCCCTTTTCAATATCCATTTAAACCATTCCACCCTTCTCTCTCTCTCTCTCTCTCTCTCTCTCTCTCTCTCTCTCTCTCTCTCTCTCTCTCTCTCTCTCTCTCTCTCTCTCTCTCTCATTAAGTCTATTTCTTATCATTAAATTCTCATTTCTGCCCATATCGACTCCTCTTCCTCCTCCTCCACCTCCTCCTCCTCTTCCTCCTCCTCCTCCTCCTCCTCCTCCTCCTCTTTTCCTTCTCTTTTATTCTCCTTTATCTTCCATTCCCTTGTGTCTTATTAACTTTGTCGACATTTTTAGTAATTATCTTTAATCATATTTCAATTTGCCTTCTTTATGTGTTACTGATTCCTCCTCCTCCTCCTCCTCCTCCTCCTCCTCCTCCTCTTAGTAATCTCATTGCAATATTTCTTTTTTATCTCTCATCTTTCTTACTTTTACTCTTATCTTTTTGTCACCTCCTTTATTATCAGGTCTCTCTCTCTCTCTCTCTCTCTCTCTCTCTCTCTCTCTCTCTCTCTCTCTCTCTCTCTCTCTCTCTCTCTCTCTCTCTCTCTCTCTGTTCTCTTGTTGTTGTTGTTGTTGTTGTTGTACGTGGTGGCGGTAGTATTTACTTTTCTTCTTCTTCTTCTTCTTCTTCTTCTTCTTCTTCTTCTTCTTCTTCTTCTTCTTCTTCTTCTTCTTCTTCTTCTTCTTCTTCTTCTTCTTCTTCTTCTTTTTCTTCTTTTTTTTCTTCCTGTGGTATTCCTGATGCGCGTGCTGCCTCCACCTCCTCCTCTTCCTCCTCCTCTTCCTCCTCCTCCTCCTCCTCCTCTTCGTCCTCTTTCTTGTGTCAGACACACTGGGTTGGGTTCTTGGAAAAGGTTATCCTGGTTGCATGTACGACCCCTTCTCTCTCTCTTCTCTCTCTCTCTCTCTCTCTCTCTCTCTCTCTCTCTCTCTCTCTCTCTCTCTCTCTCTCTCACGAATACACAAGATTGAACCCCAGAGAGAGAGAGAGAGAGAGAGAAGAAGAAGAAGAAGAAGAAGAAGAAGAGAGAGAGAGAGAGAGAGGTTAAAGTGTCTATTAATAAAAACTCATATATAACAATAGTAAGGAAGAGATAAAAGCGAAATTACCTTCATGACAGGCAGGTGTGTGGCGCTACAAGACCAGGTGTGTGTGTTTCACTGTTTGATTGATGCTGCAGTCTCTGACGAGACAGCCAGACGTTACCCTACGGAACGAGCTCAGAGCTCATTATTTCCGATCTTCGGATAGGCCTGAGACCAGGCACACACCACACACCGGGACAACAAGGTCACAACTCCTCGATTTACATCCATGCCTACTCACTGCTGGGTGAACACCACCTACACGTGAAGGAGACACACCAAATATCTCCACCCGGCCGGGGAATCGAACCCCGGTCCTCTGGCTTGTGAAGCCAGCGCTCTAACCACTGTGTGTGTGTGTGTGTGTGTGTGTGTGTGTGTGTGTGTTGGAAATGCAGGGACAGATGTTACGGATGAGAGAGAGAGAGAGAGAGAGAGAGAGAGAGAGAGAGAGAGAGAAACAGAGAGATGTGAATAGAGAAAGTGAATTACAGATAAAATGAAGAATAATCTGTTGAAAATAATAACAAAATGAGATGAAAAGATGGAAGAAGAAGAAGAAAAAGAAGAAGTAGTAGAAGAAGAAGAAGATGAAGAAGAAGAAGAAGAAGAAGAAAAAGTATAACAAAAACAATAATAGCAATAACACAAGCAATAATACCAAGAGAGAGAGAGAGAGAGAGAGAGAGAGAGAGAGCAGCCTGTGTGTGTAGGCGTGTGCTCTCCTACACGCCAACTGTCCTCTCCTAATAAGGGTGGACAGCCCTAACTCTCCCTGGACACACCTGTTACACTCCCTGCCACTCTCCCTCTCTCTCTCTTGCCTCTCCCTCTAACGCTACTGCTGCTGCACTCTCCCTCGTTACACTCACTTGCTCCTCCGCCCTCTCTCTCTCTCTCTCTCTCTCTCTCTCTCTCTCTCTCTCTCTCTCTCTCTCTCTCTCTCTCTCTCGTTTTCACTTTCTCATCACCAAACCTTTCACTCTCATTGATATTTTGACGCAGGAGTGGTTGCGCCTCACACACACACACACACACACACACACACACACACACACACACACACACACACACACACACACACACACACACACACACACACACACCTGCCAGTCTTAATTTGGTTGCACTCGAGACTTCCACATACCTGCTAACCCACTCACTCTCTCTCACTCAATCACTCTCTCACTCACTCACTCACTCACTCACTCACTCACTGTTTGTACTTCCTTTGTATTCCTTTGTGTTCCTTTGTGTTCCTATGTATTCCTTTGTGTTCCTTTATATTCCTTTGTATTCCTTTGTGTTCCTTTGTGTTCCTTTGTATTCCTTTGTGTTCCTTTGTACTTCCTTAGTATTCCTTTGTGTTCCTTTGTATTCCTTTATGTTCCTTTATATTCCTTTGTATTCCTTTGTGCTTCCTTTGTATTCCTTTGTATTCCTTTGTGTTCCTTTGTACTTAGTTTGAATTCCTTTATATTCCATTCTATTCCTTTGTGCTTTCTTTGTGTTCCTTTGTGTTTCTTTGTACTTCCTTTGTATTCCTTTGTATTCTTTGGTATTCCTTTGTGTTCCTTTGTGTTCCTTTGTGTACCCTTGTGTTCCTTCTCCTTACCTGTTTTGCACCTTTACACCTGAGTGACTCACGCCTGTTTTGATATTCACCTCTTCATTTTTCTTCTTGTATCTCTTCTTTCTTTTCTTCTTATTCCTTCTTCTCTGTTTTCTTTATTTTTTCCATTTTTTGTTTTCCTGTTTTTTTTATCTTTCTCTTCTATTTTATATATTTTATTATTTCTTTCTTTTTCTTTTTCTTCTTCTTCTTCTTCTTCTTCTTCTTCATCTTAATGCTCCCCTTTGTGATTCTGTTCTGTCTTTGCCCTCTTCCTCCTCCTCCTCCTCCTCCTCGTCCTCCTCCTCCTCAGCCTTCCTCCTCCTCTGTAGCCAGTTAGAAGTAGTTACCAAACCTCCTCCTCCTCCTCCTCCTCCTCCTCCTCCTCCTCCTCCTCCTCCTCCTCCTCCTCCTCCTCCTCCTCCTCCTCCTCCTCCTCCTCCTCCTCCTCCTCCTCCTCCTCCTCCTCTTCCTCCTCCTTTTTATTATCATCTCTTTTTCCTTTTCTACCTTGTCACACACACACACACACACACACACACACACACACACACACACACACACACACACACACACACACACACACACACACTCAAAGCCTGTCTTCCCTCACCCTCATCCCCTCATAACAACAGAGGACTTGGTAAAGGAGGAGGAGGAGGAGGAGGAGGAGGAGGAGGAGGAAGAGGAGGAGGAGGAGGAGCAGGATTTGTGGCATTTCCAACGTAAGGGGAAGTAGGATTTGGGGAAGACGAGGGGAAAGGAGAGAGAGAGAGAGAGAGAGAGAGAGAGAGAGAGAGAGAGAGAGAGAGGTGATGAAAATTAGAAATAAAGGAGAAACAAACAATGACGTGTGTGTGTGTGTGTGTGTGTGTGTGTGTGTGTGTGTGTGTGTGTGTGTGTGTGTGTGTGTGTGTGTGTGTGTGTCTGTGTGTGTGTGTTTCTGAAGGGATGTGGTGAATAGGAGACAGGAATGGATGGAAATGGAGATGATTGGACTCTAGGCATGTGGAGGAGGAGGAGGAGGAGGAGGAGGAGGAGGAGGAGGAGGAGGAGGAGGAGGAGGAGTGGAGGATTCCTGTGATTTTCGGTCATTACAAGGGAGTGGAATGTTGTTGAGAGAGAGAGAGAGAGAGAGAGAGAGAGAGAGAGAGAGAGAGAGAGAGAGAGAGAGAGAGAGAGAATGACAGAGATAGAACGAGGGAGAGAATGGAGGAGAGAGAAAGGTCCTAAAAAATGGTAGTGAAAGGGAGAAGGGAGAGAAGAATAAAATGGAGGAAGAAGAAAAATAAGAGAAGGTCAGAGAAAAGAGAGAGGGAGATAAAGAAAAGAGAGAGAGAGAAAATAATAAGAGGGAGAGAAATATTTAAAAATGAAAAGGAAAGGCATGGAAGAAAACAAAAAGAAGGTTAAGTAACAGAGAGAGAGAGAGAGAGAGAGAGAGAGAGAGAGAGAGAGGCCATGTGCAGTGAAAGAAATTACAAGGGAAAGGGAAAGGGAGGGAGGAATGCAGAGAGAGAGAGAGAGAGAGAGAGAGAGAGAGAGAGAGAGTGTTGTAAGCGTGATCAGAAGTTCTGTGAGTGTTGCAAGCAGTGTGTGTGTGTGTGTGTGTGTGTGTGTGTGTGTGTGTGTGTGTGTGTGTGTGTGTGTGTTTACAGATTATAGAGTGAAGCAACAGTACAGGAGGAGGAGGAGGAGGAGGAGGAGGAGGAGGAGAGTGTTAGATAAGTAATTGCCTAAGATGTCCAGTTTTTTACCTCGCTTATTTTGTCTTCCTCCTCCTCCTCCTCCTCCTCCTCCTCCTCCTCCTCCTCCTCCTCCTCCTCCTCCTCCTCCTCCATTTCCCTTTCTACTCGCGTGAGGCTCAAAAGGTCAGCCGGACTAGAGTGACGTCACGTATATGTTATCTCCCTCCTCCGTCTCCTCTTCCTCCTCCTCCTCTTCCTCCTCCTCCTCCTCCTCCTCCTCCTCTTCCTCCTCCTCCCTCGGGTCAGTGTCTCCGTTTTCTATTCATAACAGAGATTTAATTATTTTCTGCTGCCTCTATTGTTACTACTACTACTACTACTACTACTACTACTACTACTGCTGCTGCTACTACTGCTACTACTACTGCTACTACTACTACTACTACTACTACTGCTGCCACCACCACCACCACCACCACCACCACGACTACTACTACTACTACTGCTACTGCTGCTGCTACTGCTACTACTGCTACTACCACCACCACCACCACCACCACCACCACACCACCATCACCACCACTACCACCACCATCACCACCACGACTACTACTACTACTACTACTACTACTACTACTACTACTACTACTACTACTGCATTGTTTTGTTTTAAATTGTTTTAGGAAGTGTTTGATTGTTGTTGTTGTTGTTGTTGTTGTTGTTGTTGCTGTTGTTGATGTTGTTGTTGTATTTATGTTTTGTTATTCTTCTTGTTATTCTTATTATTACATTTACAGCTACTGCTACTATTATTTCTACTACTACTACTACTACTACTACTACTACTACTACTACTACTACTACTATACTACTACTACTACTACTACTACTATTGTTACTATCATAATGACTATCTCGTGTTCAGCGTTGCATAGTAACTACTCCTTTGTTTCTCAGGGAATTATTTGCCCAACGTATTGCTTCATATTATTCTCTCTCTCTCTCTCTCTCTCTCTCTCTCTCTCTCTCTCTCTCTCTCTCTCTCTCTCTCTCTCTCTCTGCATCTCCTCTTAATATCTCTTCTATCTTTTCATTCCTGCGAGAGAGAGAGAGAGAGAGAGAGAGAGAGAGAGAGAGAGAGAGAGAGAGAGAGAGAGAGAGAGAGAGAGTTGGTAGAGTTCATTTTTAGTCTCAAAGACATTCCAGGTGTGATTCTTAATTATTCAACAGGTAACCTCAGGACGCCACTTTCACTCACCTCCTCCTCCTCCTCGTCCTCCTCTTCCTACTTTTCACCTTTTTCTTCTTCCTTCTTCGTTGGCATCCTCGTTCTCCTTCCCTTTCTCCCTCTAACGTTTATTATTTGCTGTCACTCTTGCATTATCTCCTCCTCCTCTTCATCCTCCTCCTCCTCCTCCTCCTCTTTTTCCTCGCTTCATACTCACTCACACTTGTCCTCTTCTTTCTAATCCTCCTTTTCTTCCTGTTTCATAACCTCTTTGTCACATCAGTTAAATCCTTCTCCAGTTCCTCTTTCATATCTCCTCCTCCTCCTCCTCCTCTTCCTCCTCCTCCTCCTCCTCCACTTTGCACGGCAGGGACTCAATGTGGATGAAGCTGAACAAACTTCTTCGCCTCTTCTCTCCACCTGCGACCTTACCTGTCCTCGCCTCTCAGGTGTGCCCGTCACTTACCTGCCTCCTCCCCCTCCTCCTTTCCCCCTCACTCACCCCCCCTCCCCTTCCTCTCATCTCTTCACCCCCCCTTCTCACCTCTTCCAGTCTTTCAGCCGCGCCTTTCAAGAGCAAATGTTTAATAATGGAATGAGGAGAAGGAGGTGAATAGAATAGAGAAAATTAGAGAGAGAGTGAAAATTGTGTGTGTGTGTGTGTGTGTGTGTGTGTGTGTGTGTGTGTGTGTGTGTGTTTTGACGTTGTTTTGGTGAATTAAATGTCTTTTTCTGTCTCTCTCTCTCTCTCTCTCTCTCTCTCTCTCTCTCTCTCTC
>NC_059264.1:6749082-6759082 GCF_017591435.1 Portunus trituberculatus | reverse complement strand
CGTGGAATGAAGTGTGATGAGAGAATAGAACGGGAAGAGAGAGAGGAAGGGGAAAAAGGGAGAGAAGGAAGTAAGGGAGAGAGGGAAGGGAAAATAAGGAGAGAATGAAGTGAGGGAGAGAGGGAAGGGAAAGAAGGGAGAGAGAAGGAAGTAAGGGAGAGAGGGAAGGTAAAATAAGGAGAGAATGAGGTGAGAGAGAGAGGGAAGGGAAAGAAGGGAGAGAGAAGGAAGTAAGGGAGAGAGGGAAAGGAAGGAAGGGAGAGAAGGAAGAGAGGGAGAGAGGGAAGTTAGAGTGTGTATGGATAGATAAAGAAAGAGAGGTAATAATTAGGGCATGGAAAGAATGAATGCATAAATGAAACAAAGCAAGTAAGGAAGGAAGGAAGGAAGAGAGGAAGGAAGGAAGGAAGGAAGGGAAGAAAGAAGGTAAAGATTTAGGCATGGTAAGAATAAATAACTGAAGGAAAGCAAGGAATGAAAGAATGAAGAGAAGGCGAATGACTGTATGGAAAGAGAAAAGAGAAGAAAGAGAGACGGAAGGAAGGAAGAAATGAAGGAAAGGAGGATGATGAAAACTGTAGTAGAGAAAGTAGTAGAGAAAGGAGGAGGAAGGAAGGAAAATACGGAAGATAAATAGATAAGGAAGGAAGTATGAAAGAGATGAAGGAAGTAAGGAAAGAAAGAAATGAGCAAAAAAGATAAAAGAATGAAGGGATAAAGGAAATATGAAAGCATGAAGGAAGGAAAGAAGGAAGGATAGACAAAGTGAATAAAGGATGTGAAGTAAATAGGAAGGAAAAGAAATAAAAGAAACTGAATAGATGAAAAAGAAGATTGAGTGAGGGAATAAATGAAAGAAGGAAAGAAATGAAAGAAAACTAGACAAGAACAAAAAAGACAATAAATAAATGGAAAAGCAAGAAAGGAAAGAAATGAATAGAGGAAAAGAAGAATTAACTGAAAGAAAAATGAATGAAGGAATGAAGGAATGAAGGAATGAAGGAATGAAGGAAGGAAAACAACAAAGGGTTAGCAAGGGATGTGAATACCTGCCCTGTCCCTGAATAATGAGTAAGGATGAGTAAAAGAGAGGAAGAAAAGAGAGTAAGGAAAGCAAAGTGAATGAGTGTGCAAATGAAGGTGTTTGATATGCATTATTCATTGGTGTAGGTGCCTGTGTGTGTGTGTGTGTGTGTGTGTGTGTGTGTGTGTGTGTGTGTGTGTGTGTGTGTGTGTGTGTGAATTATTCACTTATTCATCACATTCTACTCCATTGCTAGGAAGAAAGGTGAGGAAAGTTTGTAGAATCTCTCTCTCTCTCTCTCTCTCTCTCTCTCTCTCTCTCTCTCTCTCTCTCTCTCTCCTTGTAAATACAGGTGACATGTCAGAATGTGTGTTTGAGAGAGAGAGAGAGAGAGAGAGAGAGAGAGAGAGAGAGAGAGAGAGAGAGAGAGAGAGAGAGAGAGAGAGAGGTTATGAAGATTATTCCTGGCAGAGCGAAATAAAGAAAGAAATGTAGAAAGGCGATTGGAATTTTGCACACACACACACACACACACACACACACACACACACACACACACACACACACACACACACACACACACACACACACACACACACAATGGCATGCTTGAAAGATGAATGAAGAAAGTGGATCTAAAAGGTTATGACGTGTGTGTGTGTGTGTGTGTGTGTGTGTGTGTGTGTGTGTGTGTGTGTGTGTGTGTGTGTTTCTTGTTACTGTTTGTGCTTTTTTGCTTATTTTGTATGAGGTTGTTGTTGTTTTTGTTGTTGTTGTTGTTGTTGTTGTTGTTACTTTCTCCTCCTCCTCCTCCTCCTGTATTTAAGAACGCAGTAACTCTCTCTCTCTCTCTCTCTCTCTCTCTTTATTTATTCATACAAAAAAAATTACCCTCTTATTTCCTCTCACACTTCACATATTCTCATCAACGGCAATATTTCACTTCCTTGCTTAGAACTAGCTCACTTTTACTACTACTACTACTACTACTACTACTACTACTACTACTACTACTACTACTACTACTACTACTACTACTACTACTACTACTACTACTACTACTACTACTACTACTACTATGTTTACCTTACTTACCTGAGTCTTTCAAAACTCATTAGTGAATTTATGTGAGTGAATAACTGTAATTTTTAAAGACCTGTTTTCTATTCCCTTTTTAGACTTGCAGGGTAATGTTTTATGAAGATGAGAGGTGAGAGAGAGAGAGAGAGAGAGAGAGAGAGAGAGAGAGAGAGAGAGAGAGAGAGAGAGAGAGAGAGAGAGAGAGAGAGAGAGAGAGAGAGAGAGAGAGAGAGAGAGAGAGAGAGAGAGAGAGAGAGAGAGAATAGGTATTATGTTTTGATGTGAAGAGGAAGTAGCGTATTTACATGCTTGAGAACACACACACACACACACACACACACACACACACACACACACACACACACACACACACACACACACACACACACACACACACACACACACACACACACACACACACACACACACACACACACACACACGTACATAAACACAAGCACACGGCTGGACAGAGTGGACAGTTAAGTACACACACATGCACACACGACTTGGAACAGACGCCAAGTGCGTGTGTGTGTGTGTGTGTGTGTGTGTGTGTGTGTGTGTGTGTGTGTGTGTGTGTCGTTGAGCACGCGTGTGTGTCTGTGTGTACTGTCACGGAACAATGGAGGTGGACTTCCCTTGCATTGAGACACGCACGTTTATGTAGATACTGTTAGAGAGAGAGAGAGAGAGAGAGAGAGAGAGAGAGAGAGAGAGAGAGAGAGAGAGAGAGAGAGAGAGAGAGAGAGAGAGAGAGAGAGAGAGAGAGAGAGAGGATATAAGAAAGTTAATTAATTGGCTATAAAACTGTAAAGCAGAAGATGAAATATTAATTAAATTTACTGATGAAATAGATTAGTGAAAGACAAACAGACTCACAGACAGATAAATAGACAGAAAGACAGGCAAATAGTCTGATAGTAATGCACACACACACACACACACACACACACACACACACACACACACACACACACACACACACACACACACACACACAAAGAAACATGAAACATAAGAGAGAGACACAAATGACGATTAATTTTTGAGCTTACTTCAAACACAAACTTAGAAAAAAAGGCAAAAGAAAAAAACAAAACAAAAACATGAAGCAGCAAAGAGTCACGTTATTACCAGGAGTCATTGTCACCTCGGTAATGATACAAACACGTTGCTCAACAAACACAGTGACAGAATGCAGGTCAGGCAAATGTCTCGACACGTGAACCATTGACAGGTGAAATCAGTGCCCGCTCAAGTGACTCAAAGCACTGCAAACAAAGGCCAGAGAAAATTGACATGCATAAGAGAATCTATACGCACACACTTTGACGACTAGAAAAGCTATTTGGAAACATAAGCACTTGGAACAAAGGGGAAAGATAACTTGTATGCTTACACTTAGACGATTAGAAAAGTACGTGTAGAAACAGAAGCACTTGGAAGAAAGGAGAACGGAAATTGATATGCGCACACTTAGACGATTAGAAAAGGTACTTGTAGAAACACATGCATTCGAAACAAAGGGTAAGGAAAATTGATATGCATGAACGCGGACAATTAGAAAAGTATTTGTACAAACAGAAGCACTCGGAACAAAGGGGAAAGATAATTGATATGGAAAGATAATTGATATGCATGGACGTAGACAATTAGAAAAGTACTTGTAGAAACAGGACTAGGAACAGAGGGTAAGGAAAACTGATTGACGTAAGGAAACTGACATGCAGACAATCAGACGAATAGAAAGCTACTCATACAAACAGAAGAAAACTAAACAATAGGTGAAGAAAATTAATATATACACAGACCCAGGTGAACAGAGGTGTACTTATAGAAACACAACTCGAGACAAAAGTTGAGAAAATAATAATATTGGCGCACTCAGACGAATAGAAAGATATTTATCGAGACTAAGGAAAAAACTGGTTTCAGCACACAAAGGTACAAAGAAACGTGCCTTATCAGATAGACACTTGTCGATAGATAAGAGTAGAAAGAAAGTATAAAAAACATCGGGGAACAGTTCTCATCCAATCCAAACACACACACACACACACACACACACACACACACACACACACGCCCGGTAGCTCAGTGGTTAGAGCGCTGGCTTCACAAGTCAGAGGACCGGGGTTCGATTCCCCGGCCGGGTGGAGATATTTAAGTGTCTCTCCTTTCACGTGTAGGTGCTGTTCACCTAGCAGTGAGTAGGTACGGGATGTAAATCGAGGAGTTGTGACCTTGTTGTCCCGGTGTGTGGTGTGTGCCTGGTCTCAGGCCTATCCGAAGATCGGAAATAATGAGCTCTGAGCTCGTTCCGTAGGGTAACGTCTGGCTGTCTCGTCAGAGACTGCAGCAGATCAAACAGTGAAACACACACACACACACACACACACACACACACACACACACACACACACACACACACACACACACACACACAGAGAGAGAGAGAGAGAGAGAGAGAGAGAGAGAGAGAGAGAGAGAGAGAGAGAGAGAGATACATTACTAGAAATAGACAGGTAAAGACAAATGAACAGACAGACCAATAGGTAAATAATTAGAAAGGAAAGGTGTAGCAGTAACAAAGAATAAAAACCCTCTAAATACATTACCAGAAATAGACAGGTGTAAAGATAGACAGGTAGACAGACAGGTAAGGAGACGGACAGGTGGACAGACGCAGTGTTAAGAGACGTAAGAAAAAATGAATGAAAACCCTCTATATACATTACCAGAAATAGACAGGTAGACAGACAGATGAACAGACAGGAAAGGTGTAGCAGTAAAAAAAAAAGGAAACCCTCTTTATACAACATTACTAGAAATAGACAGGTGTGAAGATAGACAGATAGACAGACAGGTAAGAAGACATGGACAGGTGGACAGACGCAGCGTTAAGTGGCATCAACAGGTGATCCATTAGTGGAAGGAAATGCTGCTCATTCACCTGGCGTTACCTCTCAGATCCCTCGCCTGCTGATTACCGTGAGCCATAAACGTGCTAATTGCCCACACGATACTTCTGGGAACCTGGAAACACGCGCTCCTCACCTGGAAAGTGGCGCTAAGTGTTCCAGACCACATTGACTGACTGGCTGCTTGGATGTGTGTTTGGAGTTGCTTAAGTGGGTGTGTGAGGCTGGGTAAGTGGCTGGTGTGAGTGATAGAGTGTGTATGTGTGTGTGTGTGTGTGTGTGTGTGTGTGTGTGTGTGTGTGGGTGGGTGAGTGTGTAAGTGTGGGTGTGTGTGTGTAGCGATGCGTGTTTGGAGCTACTTAAGTGGGTGTGTGAGGTTGGGTAAGTGGATGGATGAAGCTGGTTAACTGTGTGAGTCATAGGGTGGGTGTCTATGTATGTGTGTGGATGTGTGAGTGTGTAAGTGTGGATGTGTGTGTGTGTGTGTGTGTGTGTGTGTGTGTGTGTGTGTGTGTGTGTGTGTGTGTGTGTGTGACTGGATGTGTGTTTGGAGCTGCTTAAGTGGATATTTGAGGTTGATTAAGTGGATATGTGTGACTAGTTAAGTAGGTGGATGAGGCAGGTTGGTTTCAATAGTAGGGTGGATGTGTGAGTGTGTGTGTGAATGATTGGGTGTTGTAAGTGTGAATGTGCGTGTGACTGGATGTGTGTGGCTACTTAAATGGATGCTTTAGACTGGATAAGTGGGTGGTATGCGTGATAGTGTGGATGAATAAGTGTGTGGGGTGGATGGGTGGATGACTGACTGACTAACTGACTGACTGACTGGCTAACTGACTGGAAAACTGGAAAAAAGAAATACACATAACTATACAGCATTTTTTTTCTTTCTAATCGTTACAACACAGACTAACAAATGACTGGCTAACTGATTAACTGGAAGACTGAAAAACTGGAAACTGGAGACTGGAACCTTTGATGGATCTGTTGCTGCTTTTGTTTAGTGTGTGTGAAGATAAGTGGTTGGTTAGGTATAAATGTGACTGTGACTGACTGACTAACTAACTAACTAACTAACTAACTGACTGACTGACTGACTGACTGGAAAACTGGAAAAAAAGAAACACACAGAGCTGCATTACATCTCCTTCCTTTCTAATCCTCTCGTAACTGACTGACTGGAAAAGCTGGAAGACTGGAAAGTGGAAACCTTGCTGCTGGGCATATTACGTTACCTTCTTTTCCTCCTCTTCCATGAACCGCATTGCAATTGGAACGCCTGCAAAGCCACACTGAGCCTTCTAGGAGAGTCGCGTGGAAAGCTGTGAAAACTCAATTGGTCACAAATGGAACTCCCCTTTTAGATTTCCAGAAACTGACGCAACGATCTGTTTATTGATGTTTTGCTATTCCAGGACACTTTATTGAAGATATTTACAGATATCTATGTGATCTACCGATTTTTTCTATAGTCTACTGATTTTTATATGCTAGGATTTCTTTTTCAGTGGTGTAGTGTTTTGTATCATCTCGTTTTTCTTTTTTTTTTTTTTTCTTTTCGTAATGTACAGGATTCATTATTATCTACATATTTTTACATAATCAGATTTTCTCATCGACAATGTACTGATTCTTCCATATTCTTCAGATTTTTGCTTATGCCTTACAGATTTTCCGAAGCCTTCCGATATTTCCACAACGCTGTACAGATTTTTTATAACCACTTACAAAAAACTAGCTCTTATTTTTTTTACACTTTTCTTTCAAAATTATGAAAAAGATGGAACTAACCTCGTATATTCTCTCTCTCTCTCTCTCTCTCTCTCTCTGTTACTCACCTTGACGTAAGAAGAGCGTGGCCAGACTTGAATAAAAATGAAGACGAGCAAACATTCCGAGCCTTATTTAGAAGAGGAACAGGATGCGGAGTACCTGCTGGCCCAGAGAGAGAGAGAGAGAGAGAGAGAGAGAGAGAGAGAGAGAGAGAGAGAGAGAGAGAGAGAGAGAGAGAGAGAGAGAGAGAGAGAGAGAGAATTAGCAAGACAACTCAAGTATATTATAGAAACGGAAGAAAGAAAAACAAATTAAACCGTCCAAGGAAATTTTTGATGCAAAAACAAAATACCAGAGAGAGAGAGAGAGAGAGAGAGAGAGAGAGAGAGAGAGAGAGAGAGAGTTCCCCCCGTATGAGTCACCTTAGCAATTAGCGGCAACAGGTGAGAGTTACGCCTAAATTTGGACGAAGGAGGTGGGCGAGGCAAGAGAGAGAGAGAGAGAGAGAGAGAGAGAGAGAGAGAGAGAGAGAGAGAGAGAGAGAGAGAGAGAGAATAAACCACACTTCAATAAAAAAACGGAATAAAAGTGGAAACAGGAAAATAATGGAAAGAAAGATAGAAAATTAAGAAAAGGAGAGAAAAAAAAAAAAAAGTAAATTCTTGAGATGACGTAGTGTGACGTCTTAAGTGTTTCTGGAAGGGAGGAAAGCGACACACTGCCCTCCTGCACTCCTCCTCCTCCTCCTCCTCTTCCTCCTCCTCCTCCTCCTCCTCCTCCTCTTCTGCAATTTCCTTCCTTTACGTGCGCAAGAATGGTGGAGAGGTTAAGGAGGAGGAGGAGGAAGAGGAGGAGATGTATAGAAAGGTATATGGCTGGAAGAGGAGAAAGAGGAGGAGGAGGAGGAGGAGAAGGAGGAGGAGGAGGAGGAGAGGAAGGGCGTAGGTAGTAGCAGATGAAGTTTTGCGTTGCAGAGACTTGGAGACGAGGAAGAAAGGAGGAGGAGGAGGAGGAGGAGGAGGAGGAGGAGGAGGAGGAGGAGGAGGAGGAGGAGGAGGAGGAAGGTACATTTCCTTGAACCAGGTAAATTTTCCGACATTATCATCATTATTTTGTGCAGCGCCGGATGTGACCATTGTGTGTGTGTGTGTGTGTGTGTGTGTGTGTGTGTGTGTGTGTGTGTGTGTGTGTGTATTAGAGTTTGCTGTGGGCGTGTGTGACTTTGGTTTCAGGGAACATAATAGTTTTCACGTGTGTGTGTGGGTGTGTGTGTGTGTGTGTGTGTGTGTGTGTGTGTGTGTGTGTGTGTGTGTGTGTGTGTGTGTGTGTGTAGAAACCCAGTTATTTCCACTTATTACCTTCATCCACTCTCTCTCTCTCTCTCTCTCTCTCTCTTTTATCACATTTGTAGTAATAGTTCATATCACGTTATCACATTTACGCCTCCATTGCGCCGCTTTCTCTCTTTACTCCCTCACCTTTACCTCCCTCCTTCCCTCCCTCTCTCTCCCTCCTTCCTCTCCTCCCTCTCCCCTTCCCTCTCGCTTTATTCAGGTCGTTATTCATATATTTCTCATTCATGCACCTTAATTTTTCGTCTTTTTTTTCCCATTTCTTTTCGTTTCGTTGACTTTCGCCTCGGTGTTTACTCTCAGATTTCACTTGTTTCAATGTTTTCGCCTGGTAGTTGCTTGCCTCGCTGCCGTCTGGCCTTGGGTGAGAGAGAGAGAGAGAGAGAGAGAGAGAGAGAGAGAGAGAGAGAGTTATTAGATGTGCTCATTGTTTATAGAGTGGTGAGCTATCTTTGTGTATGTGTGTGTGTGTGTGTGTGTGTGTGTGTGTGTGTGTGTGTGTGTGTGTGTGTGTGTGTGTTGAGATTAAAAGAGACAGATAGACGAACATTCACACACACACACACACACACACACACACACACACACACACACACACACACACACACACACACACACACACACACACACACACACTCAATGGAATTACTTAAGTTATTTCTTCATCTGCACCTTAACTGTCCCGAGAAATATAAAGTTCATTAAGTCATTTGCATACACGATGACTGTCCTCCTCCTCCTTCTCCTCCTCCTCCTCCTCCTCCTCCTCCTCCTCCTCCTCCTCCTCCTCCTCCTCCTTCTCTTCCTCCTCTTCCTCCGCCAGACACACTCTCTTACAAAAACATACTAACAAAGAATTACTAATAAAATCTTGCTATTATTCTCAAATCATCTATACTACTACTACTACTACTACTACTACTACTACTACTACTACTACTACTACTACTACTACTACTACTACTACTACTACTACTACCACTACTACTACCACTACTACTACTACTACTACTACTACTACTACTACTGCTGCTGCTGCTGCTGCTGCTGCTGCTGCTGCTGCTGCTGCTGCTGCTGCTGCTTTTTTACTTTTTTACAAGGGCACTGGCCAAGGGCAAACACAGTGTTGGAAAAAAAAATCCCGCTGGTTGCCAGGCCCTGTTAAAGAAAAGTAGAAAGAGAAAACAGAAAAATCTAAAAGGAGGGTCCAGTTAACGTAAGAGGTGTCTTGACACTCCTCTTTGAAAGAGTTTAAGTCATAGGCAGGTGGAAATACAGACACAGGTAGAGAGTTCCAGAGTTTACCAGTGTAGGGAATGAAGGAGTGAAGATACTGGTTAACTCTTGCATTAGGAAGATGGACAGAATAGGGATGAGAAGAAGTAGAGAGTCTTGTGCAGCGAGGCCGCAGGAGGGGGAAGGCATGCAGTTAGCAAGTTCAGAAGAGCAGACAGCATGAAAACAGCGGTAGAAGACAGATAAAGATGCAACATTGCGGCGGTGACTTAAAGAATCAAGACAGTCAGTTAGAGGAGAAGAGTTGATAAGACGAAAAGCTTTAGATTCCACCTTGTTTAGTAAAGCTGTGTGTGGATCCCCCAGACATGAGAGCCATACTCCATACACGGGCGGATAAGGCCCTTGTACAGAGCAAGCAGCTGGGAGGGAGAGAAAATGGACGAAGACGCCATAGGACACCTAACTTCTTGGAAGCTGATTTAGCAAGAGTAGAGATGTGAAATTTCCAGTTTAGATTTTTAGTGAAGGATAGACCGAGTGTGTTTAATGTAGAGGAGAGGGAAGTTGAGTGTTATTGAAGAAGAGAGGATAGTTGTCTGGAAGGTTAT
>NC_059264.1:6724082-6734082 GCF_017591435.1 Portunus trituberculatus | reverse complement strand
CTACTACCACTTTTTCTTCTTCCTCTTTTCTTTTTCTTGTTTCCTCCACCACCACCACCACCACTACCACTACTACTACCACTACCACCACCACCACTACTACTACTACCACCACTACTACTACCTACTTTTCTTATTTTCTTCTTGTTCTTGTTCTTCTGTTACCACCACCACCACCACCACCACCACCACCACCACTACCACTACTACTACTACTACTACTACTACTACTACTACTACTACTACTACTACTACTACTACTACTACTACTACTACTACTACTACTATCATTACTTGAAATTAAATAAGAATGAAATTAATAGCAGGATTGCAAAGTATAGATGTGAATAGTAAAAATGAAAATAGAAAGAGAATAAGAAGAAAGAGGAATAAGAAATGAAATAAGTAAAAGGACGCTGAGTGAGACAAATTTGATTGCTAAGAAGAAGAAGAAGAAGAAGAAGAAGAAGAAGAAGAAGAAGAAGAAGAGGAAATAAATGTAGATAATGACGGGTGAGAGGAAAGCGGGTAGAAAAATAGGAAAAAGGTAGAGGGAAGAAGGAACATTTATAAAGAAGAAGAGGAGGAGGAGGAGGAGGACGAGTAGGAGAAGGAGGAAGGAAGGAAGGATGATAAAAAGAAAGGTATTAGAATGAAGAGAAGGAGAAGGCAGACAATTCTCTCTCTCTCTCTCTCTCTAAGGGTGTGATGCAGGAAGGAGTGGAGGGGTAAAAGAGGAGGATGAAGAGGAGGAGGAGGAGGAGGAGGAGGAGGAGGAGGAGGAGGAAAAATATTGGATTGTGGGAAAAGTTCTTGAGAGTCCAACTTCCTCCTCCTTCTCCTCCTCCTCCTCCTCCTCTTCCAAATTCTTACTTCTCACATCTGATTTTCTGTCACGGTTTTCTCTCATGTGTTCCTTCTCGTCTTTATTTTCTTTATTCTTTATTTTCTTGTTTGTATCTGTCTTTATTCATTTTTTCTCTTCTATCTTTTCTTAATTTCTTTTTTATTTTTCCTTTTCTTATTTCCTTCATTTTCTTGCTCTTCTTCTTGTTTTCTTTTTCGTTTTTTCATTTTGTGCTTTTATATAAAAGTTTATTCCTTACTTTTTTTTTTGATTTCATTTAACTTTTCTTTACCTCCTCCTCCTCCTCCTCCTCCTCCTCCTCCTCCTCCTCCTCCTCCTCCTCCTCCTCCTCCTCCTCCTCCTCCTCCTCCTCCTCCTCCTCCTCCTCCTCCTCCTCCTCCTCCTCTTCCTCCTCCTCCTCCTCCTCCTCCTGTATATAAGAAATATCATAAGTGCCATTGAAATCAATATAGAAAACAGATCAGCCTACGAATCGGTATATGTCAAACTGAAAATAAATAAAAAAACATAATAGTCGCGACTATATACCGCCCTCCTAAAATGACGCCTGATAATGACGAAATATTATATAACGAAATTGAAACAATACTGAAAACGAAAACGTCCATTATATGTGGAAATTTTAACCTACCACACATTAACTGGAAAATTTTAACATCCGATAACGAGGGATCCAGATTACTCAACGTGGTGAGAAAGTTATACCTTTCTCAATTTGTAAGAGAACCCACACTAGACAATAACATCTTAGATATCGTATTAGCTTCAGACGCTGATTTGATAAATACCTGTGAAGTGGGTGAAGTTTTAGCTAACAGCGATCATAAAATTATACGATGTAATATTAACTGCGAGGTAGACATAAAAGAAAACGCACTTTTAGTCCCAAACTATAAGAAAGGTAACACGCTAAGACTTAAATTAGAATTACAAAGAATTAATTGGCAAACAGTCTTCGCAAACAAAGACATGGAGCAGATGTGTTCAGCCTTTACTAACATTCTCCTTGAAACAGAAAGTAAGTGGATTCCACAAGTTAGAAAACGAATAAATAGCACAAAAAATCCCCAATGGATGACACACACTATAAAACACATCATCGCCAGGAAAAAGAGCTTATATGCTAAATATAAACGAACTAAATCTGATAACGATTACAGCAATTATATTACCACCAAAAGATGTTGCGAGAGAGAGATAAGGAAGTCGAAGCGCAATCTCGAAATAAATATATCAAGGCAAGCAAAACAAATCCTAAAAGTTTTTCCAATACATTCGTAGTAAAAAGACTGTCAAAGAAAAATTGGGCCGATAAAAGATAATAATAACACACTTGTGAGTGATAGTAAAGCCATGGCAACAATCCTAAATAACTTTTTCACAGCGTGTTTATCACAGAAGACTTTTCGACCTTGCCAACCGCGATCAACATGTATAGAGGATCTGAAAATGAAAAGCTGATAATAGACGAAATTAGCGAAGACGATATAGCCAAATACCTGCGCAACCTTGACCCCAATAAGAGCACAGGGGCTGATAGATTATCAACGAGGCTATTAAGAGAATGTCAAGAACAGCTGGTGTTACCTCTTAAATTACTTTATAATAGATCGTTGCAGGAAAGAAAAGTACCAAGTCACTGGAAATGCGCTAATGTCACGCCAATATTCAAGAAGGGCAACAAAAGTGATGCTGGTAATTATAGGCCCATCAGTCTCACCTCGGTAGTTATAAAAATTCTAGAAAAATAATTAGAGACAAAATGATTTCCTTTCTAGACAGCCACAAATTGATATTAGACTCACAACATGGTTTCAGGAACAACAGATCATGCCTAACGAATCTCCTAGAATTTTTCAATGACATATTCTCTAATTATGATGACAGAGCTCCATCCGACATAATTTATCTTGACTTCAGGAAAGCTTTTGATACAGTCCCACACAAACGTCTCTTAATTAAACTGAAAGCCCACGGGATGGGAGAGCAGTTGTCGAGCTGTTGCACGACGTTGCACAAATTGTCTAGCTACTGGCTATAAATAGTCAAAGGTTTTTCTATCTTTAATTAACAAAACTAATATCTATACATAAGGTGTTCGATACGGCGCCGACAAGTAACAATCACAACTCTTTCTGTTGCCTTCTCCACTGCAATTATTACAATTTCTCTTACAAACATCCTTAAGAACTGCATTAATCTCGTAGATATTCTCGCATCAAAACGGATTTCACTTCAAACATCATCCACAATATCTTCATAACGTATTACAACATCTGAACCCGGTGCTTTATTTCTCCGTAAATCTCATACGTAGTACGTACAATATTACCCCTTTTTCCCAGCTACCCGTATATAAGGATGACCTTTACTTGGTACATGAATGCAAGCAACCACATGACGTACCACCAAATATATTACCATACACATATAATTACCAGACTCCGTTCAACAAAATGACAACGTAACACCACCGAAATATAATGACAAATATTGATATCTCCACACAAGTGACTTCCCTCAAATAATCTCTTTCTCTTGGTACCCATACATGGAACCACGTTAACTTCGTACACAATTACACACTAGTAAATATGTTATGTAACTTATTCGTCAGAGCAACACACATGCACATACGTAGGTAGCCGTATACAAATTCCCTTACTCATAGATGAAAACGCAAGTATATAACGACGTCATTATGAACCAAAGTACAACCACATAAACCATAATAAACTAATACCACATAATACCTAAACCTCCTATCATGCTTCTTCCTCCATTCTAATTTACCTCAAAGACTGCATTGCAACTTATAAGCTCCACTTACTGGTTATATATGAAGTACAAAACGCCGCCCTCAGCTATGCAGCCGAGGGTGGCCCGCTTAGAGCCGCGGTTGTCCTCTCTGCTTCCTCTCTCCTCTCTCTGCCTCAAATCCTCTACAATTTCCTTCAGGAACTTATGGGGCGTGTCTTGACCCACACAACACGCCCCTCAGAATGTACCATTCACCAATCAAGTACAAGCTCAAATGAACTCCACGTGTGGTACGAACAACATCCAAGACGACAACACTACCACTGGATGTTTACATGACCTGGGCGACACATCTGCCCGGGCTGCCCTGGGCCAAACGGCCTGGGTCATTAAATGTTTCCCTTTGACCCTCCTGCCCTCCTACTCTCTTTTATGGCTGGATACGGTTACACACCGCATACTGGCGAACTAGCATACTTCCATATATCTTCATTTCTTGTTTCTTATATTTTTCATATTTCACTTATGATGTGCGCATCTGACAAGCGATAGTAGTAGTTACACTAGATACCGATAGTAGTAGTTACATTTACTCTTTTTTCCCATCTTTCCTGTGTAAATTTCCCGATTGTCCTTCTCAGCAATCGGGGTGTATTTTCGTCTTATTTCTTGCCGGGTGACGCCGGAGGAGTGGTGGGTGGGAGGAGCTTCATCTGTTCTATCCTTACCTCCTACTAAGTATGTAGCTTCTGTAATTTAATAAACGAGTGACCTCGTCATAGGTCGCAAGGCCTCCTGTCACTCGTCTTTCCTATGTATTCCTATGTATTCCTCCTCCTCCTCCTCCTCCTCCTCCTCCTCCTCCTCCTCCTCCTCCTCCTCCTCCTCCATCTCCTCCTCCTCCTCTCCTCCCCAGATATCAAATTACAGTATTATTATCACCCAACTTTCTGCACCAAAACTTGACCCACATGACCTCCTCTTCCTCTTCCTCCTCCTCCTCCTCCTCTTTTTTATTTTCGTCTTTTTCCTCTTTTACATTTTTCTTTCAGTTTTTATCTCGTCCGTACATTTTTTCCTCCTCCTCCTCCTCCTCCTTTTCTCGGTCTCTTCTTTTTCTTGTTTTCTTCTTCATATTGTTTTTCTTTTTTTTCTTCGTGTTCTTCTTCGTGTTCTTCTTATTCGTGTTCTTCTTCTTCTTCTTCTTCTTCTTCTTCTTCTTCTTCTTCTTCTTCTTCTTCTTCTTCTTCTTTTCCATCTTCATCTTCTTCTTTTCTTCGTGTCCCAGTAACTTTTAGACTTTGATCTTTTTATTTGTTTAGTTTTCTCTTTTCTTTCCTCTTAACTTTCCCTCTTTCTTTCTTTCTTTCTTTCTTTCTTTCAATTCCTCTCTTTTATTACCGTGTCCTTGTGTCTTTCCATTCCTTCTTTTTCACTTGGTTTTATTCTTTCTTCTCTTTTCTTTGTGTTTCTATCTTATTTTCCTTCTCTCTCTCTCTCTCTCTCTCTCTCTCTCTCTCTCTCTCTCTCTCTCTCTCACCCCTTTCCCTAGACGAAGGTAGAATAAGTGAATAATGAATAAGAATGAGGATAAGACGAGAAGGAGGAGGAGGAGGAGGAGGAGGAGGAGGAGGAGGAGGAGGAGGAGAAAGGGAGTGGATAACAAGAGGAAGAGGGTTAGCGGAGATTTGGAGGAGGATTAGAGATTTAGGATTAGGAAGATCAAGAGGAGGAGGAGGAGGAGGAGGAGAAGGAAGAGGAAGAGGAGGAGGACAAGGAGGAGGAGGACTGAAGATTTGGGTCATTGTGTTTGTTGTTTTTTATATATTTTTTCTCTCTTTTCTTCTATTTTCATTTTTCCTTCTTTTCTTTTCTTTTCTCTAATTTTCTTTTTTTGTTCTTTCTATTTCATCCAATTTTCTTATTTTGATTCTTAATTTTACGCTTATTATTATTATTATTTTTTTTTCACGTTTATCTCAAAGGTCATTTATTCTATTTTTCTTCATTTTATTGTCTATTCTCCTTTCTTTATTCCTTTGTGTCCTAATTCTCCATATTTGTTGTATTTCTCTTTAGTTTTATTCATTCCCTTCATTCAATTCCTTTCGTTATTATTGTATTTTTTATTTGATTTACATTTAATTGTCGTGTGAGTTCCCTTTTCATCCCTTTGTGCACACACACACACACACACACACACACACACACACACACACACACACACACACACACACACACACACACACGCTCTCTCTCTCTCTCTCTCTCCCTCGTTTGTTGTCAGCTGTGTGGCGACAGGCGGTTTTGATGAGAGAGAGAGAGAGAGAGAGAGAGAGAGAGAGAGAGAGAGAGAGAGAGAGAGAGAGAGAGAGAGAGAGAGAGAGAGAGAGAGAGAGAGAGAGCTGGAAAGAAGAGCAGAAATGAAAGAAAGGAAGAGGTAGAGATGAAAAGAAGAATAGAGAGAAAAGAAAGGAAGATAAAGAAGAAAGGGAGTAAGAAGGAGAGAGTAACAGAGAAAGCGAGAGGGAGAAGGGAGAGTGAGAGTGAGAGGGAGAGGGAGAGGGAGAGGCAGTCCTTGTTATAGTCATGAGTTACTAAATTGAGTTTTAAATTTAATTTCATGCGGGGACCAGTCTGAGGGGGGAGGGAGACTGGAGGGAGGGAGAGAGAAAGGAGAGAGAGGAGAGGGAGAGGAGGGAGAAGAAAGAAGGTATACTCTTACTTCTTGGAGGGAGAGATGGAGAGAGAAAGAGAGAGTAGGCAGTGACTTGAGAGAGAGAGAGAGAGAGAGAGAGAGAGAGAGAGAGAGAGAGAGAGAGAGAGAGAGAGAGAGAGAGAGAAAGGTAGATGGAGAGAAAAAAAATACAGATGAATATAGAGAAGGATAGACAGAAAAAAAAAACATATTCACCTTATAAATGAAGGAAGAAGAGAAAAAGAGAGACAAAAAGAATCAAGGAGGGAGATAAGAAAAAGGTCAAAAGGGGGAGGAAGGAAAAGGGTGAAAGGGAAAGGGAGAGGAGGGACAGAGAAGGGAGAGAGGTAGGGAAGGAGGCTGATAGGTATGTAAGGCAGGTAAGAAAAGAGAGAGAGAGAGAGAGAGAGAGAGAGAGAGAGAGAGAGAGAGAGAGAGAGAGAGAGAGAGAGAGAGAGAGAGAGAGAGAGAGAGAGAGAGAGAGAGAGAGAGAGAGAGAGAGAGAGAGAGAGAGAGAGGGAAGAACAGGTAAGCTAGGTGGAAAAGTTATTTGAGTTGACAGGTAATTTGGTACACGTGAAGGAGGAGGAGGAGGAGGAGGAGGAGGAGGAGGAGGAGGAGGAGGAGGAGGAGGAGGAGGAGAAGGTGAGGACAAATACGACAGGTTGGAGGGCGAGGCAGTGGAGGAGGGAAGGAGGGAGGAAGAGGAGGAAGAGGAGGGAGGGAAGATGGAGAGAAAGAGATGAATACAAAGGTTTAGAAAAGAGAGATTGGAGGTAAAGGAAAATATGGAATAAAGGAGGGAGGAAGATAAGACGATAAGAAATAAAACGGTGAGGGAAAAGGAATAAAGAGGAAGAGAAAGAAAGAAGAAAAGGAGAAAAAAAGATGATAAACAATAAATGGAGAGGAAAAAAAAAAGATGGAAGAGAGCGAAGGAAGGAAGGAAGGAAGGAATGAGAAAAGATGAAAAGGAATTAACCATTGAAGGAAATAGGAAAAAAGGAAGAGGTGAAGGAAGGAAGAAAGGAAAGGAGAATAAATAAGACGATAAGAAGAGAAGGAATTAAGGAAGGAAGGCAATGAAGAAAAATGAATAGACTAATAAAAGAAAAGGAAAATATGAAGAAAGGATACATATCTGAAGAGAGAGAGAGAGAGAGAGAGAGAGAGAGAGAGAGAGAGAGAGAGAGAGAGAGAGAGAGAGAGAGAGAGAGAGAGAGAGAGAGAGAGAGAGAGAGAGAGAGAGAGAGAGAGAGAGAGAGAGAGAGAGAGAGAGAGAGAGAGAAGAAAACGAATGAAAATATTAAGAAACGAATGAAGGAAAAGGAAAAAAGAAAATATGAAAAGAGAAAAGTGAAGGAAGAAGAGAAACAAACATACAAACACGTAAATAAAATAAAAACAAATAAAAAAATACAGAATAAAGAACAAAAAAGAAGATAAAGAAAGGGAATAGGAAGAAAGGAAGGAAGGAAGGAAGGAAGGAAGGAAGGAAGGAAGGAAGCAAGTGGGAGGAATGAAGGATGAGGAAGGATCAACATGAGACGAGGGAGATGACGGCACTTCCTTCCTGGGTGACGGCAGGAGATTGCAGGAAGAAGAGGAGGAGGAGGAGGAGGAGGAGGAGGAGGAGGAGGAGGAGGAGGAGGAGGAGGAGGAGGAGGAGGAGGAGGAGGAGGAGGAGGAGGAGGAGGAGGAGGAGGAGGAGGAGGAGGAGGAGGAAGTTAAAAAGGCAAGCAGAAGAAGAATTAAATATTTGAATGTGGGAATTGTGAACGTTTCAGAGAGAGAGAGAGAGAGAGAGAGAGAGAGAGAGAGAGAGAGAGAGAGAGAGAGAGAGAGAGAGAGAGAGATGAATGGAGACATGCAAAGAGACAAGGAAATAATTTGTAAGGGAGAAAAAGAGATAAATTTTAGTAGAGAGAGAGAGAGAGAGAGAGAGAGAGAGAGAGAGAGAGAGAGAGAGAGAGAGAGAGAGAGAGATTATAGATTAGGTTATTTTCTCTCTCTCTCTCTCTCTCTCTCTCTCTCTCTCTCTCTCTCTCTCTCTCTCTCTCTGTCTCTATCTCTGTACCCATATTCTCGTTTTTCCTGTATATAATTATTTTTACTTCTGTTTTTTATAATTTTTTTATCAGTTGTGTGTGTGTGTGTGTGTGTGTGTGTGTGTGTGTGTGTGTGTGTGTGTGTGTGTGTGTGTGTGTAATTCACCTCGGTCGTCTGCTGGTCACCCAGCCAGTCTTCCCATTACGGAGCGAGCTCAGAGCTCATAGACCGATCTTCGGGTACTGAGACCACAACACACTCCACACACCGGGAAAGCAGGCCACAACCCTCCAGTTACATCCCGTACCTACAGTATTTACTGCTAGGTGAACACACACACACATTAAGAGCCGCGCCCATTTGCCTCGCCGCACCGGGACTCGAATCCGGCCCTCTCAATTGTGAGTCAGCGTGCTAACCACACACTACACACACACACACACACACACACACACACACACACACACACACACACACACACACACACACACACACACACACACACACACACACACACGAGTACCATGAAAAAGCGTCACTCTCCTCCTCCTCCTCCTCCTCCTCCTCCTTCATGTGATGTGAGTGGAGGTAAAACTTCTCTCCATTTCCTCCATCTCACTCACCTGGCGCCCCGAGGGAGAGATGAGGAGGGAGGAAAGTCGCTCGGGGAGAGATAAGTGGAGGGGAAGATGCCATGTGGGAAGGATTAGAGAGAGAGAGAGAGAGAGAGAGAGAGAGAGAGAGAGAGAGAGAGAGAGAGAGAGAGAGAGAGAGAGAGAGAGAGAGAGAGAGAGAGAGAATCGTTATACTTAAATATACACAAAACAATCTTTCATACATATATAAATAAATACATACAGTTTTTTACGTAAGAGGGGAAAATGGGTTAGGGCAACAGAGAGTTTAAGAAGAGGCTCACTTAGTTACCAATCTCCGTGTTGTAGTAGTAGTAGTAGTTGTTGTTTTTGTCGTTTTTGTGTTGTCGTCGTTGATGTCGTTTTTCTTGTTCGTGATCCTGTTGGTTACTCAAAAGAAAGGGATAAATGTCTTGAAACCTTCCTTTTAAGTGAGTTTGTTTCCTTCCTATGAGTTGTTCAGGTCATAGGAAGTTGGAAATACTGAAGCAGGCAGGGAGTTCTAGAGTTTACCAGAGAAAGGTATGAATGACTGAGAGTACTGGTTAACTCTTACATTCGAGAGTTGGACAGAGTAGATGATGAAAGACTGAGAGTACTGGTTAACTCTTACAATCGAGAGTTGGACAGAGTAGGGGATGAAAGACTGAGAGTACTGGTTAACTCTTGCATTTGGGAGTTGGACAGAGTAGGGGATGAAAGACTGAGAGTACTGGTTAACTCTTGCATTCGAGAGTTGGACAGAGTAGGGGATGAAAGACTGAGAATACTGGTTAACTCTTACAGAATAGGGGTGAGAGGAAGAAGAAAGCCTTGTGCAGTGAGAACACAGGAGGAGGGGAGGCATGCAGTCAGCAAGATCAGTAGAGCTGTTAGCATGAAAATAGCGGTAAAAGACAGCAAGAGATGCAACACTGCGGCGGTGAGAAAGAGGCTACACAGTCAGTCAGAGAAGGGGAGTTGATAAGACGAGAAGCTTTTGACTCTATG
>NC_059264.1:6711582-6719082 GCF_017591435.1 Portunus trituberculatus | reverse complement strand
TCAGTTTTTTATTGTGTTTTTGCTTTTTTTTTGTTGTTTTTGTTGTTTGTTTTGTGTGTTTTTGTTTAGTTTTTGTTTTGTGTGTTTTTCAGTTTTTTTTTATTGTTTTTGCTTTTTTTTTGTTTTTGTTTTTTATTTCCTGTTTTTTGTATTGTTTTTGCTTTTTTTTTGTTTATTGTTTTTGCATTTTGTTTTGTTTTTTGTTTTCTGTTTCTCGTTTTTTGTATTGTGTTTTTGCTTTTTTTTGTTTTGAGTGTTTTTGTTTTTTTTGTTTTGAGTGTTTTTGTTTTTGTTTTATGTGTTTTTTGTTTTGTTTATTGTGTTTTTGTTGTTTTCCCTTTTTTGTTTTGTGTTTTTTTTTTCTCGTGTTTTTTTTTATGGCATCATTCATACAGTGTGCTAAGTAATTATAATTCCATTCCATACTTTTCTTGGGTGGCGTCTCATTGAAAACCACAATCTTACAGCAACAACACAACTTTTTTTTTTCATAATACACAACTTTTATTCATAAAACATAACAAATCTTTATATTATAGATCCCTTTAAAATTCCATCACAGTCTTGTCTTCATTCTTTCCATTTTTCTCCTTTTATATGATACAGTGTGCTAAATGATTATAGCTCCATTCCTTTTTTCTTGGTTGTCTCTTTGAAAACCACCATCTTAAAATAACAAGGCAATAATAACAATAATAATAATAATAATAATAATAATAATAATAACAATAATAATACGTAACATTCTATCATAAAACGTAACAATTCTTTATATAGAGTACCTAGTTTTTATCTTTTTCTCACTCACACAATCTCTTTTCCAGTTCTCCTTATAATTTCTTCAGTCTTATATCATCTTCATTCTTTCCATTTTTCTTCTTTTTTATGACACATTTTTTTTCACCATCATTATATTCTCCTGTAATTTCTTTTGTGTCTCCATTGAAAACCATTAACTTCTAGTACCATTTACAAAGGGTTAATAGGGCAGACAGGTGCTAAGGAAGGTGAGCTAATGGGTAGAAGTAATGAAGAGGTGGTAATGGGTAGATTCATTCCCCCATTTATCTCCTCTCTCTCACCTGGCCGCGTCTCTCACCTGTTAATTAGCAGCGTGGGAATGTGCATGTGTTGATGGGGCAGTGGCAGCACGGGGGAACTCAAAGGAAAGACAAGCAGCAGCAGACCTATTGTACTGTTTAGCATTAAGTGAAAGGAGAAGGACGAGGAGGAGGAGGAGGAGGAGGAGGAGGAGGAGGAGGAGGAGGAGGAGGAGGAGAGGAAGATGATGAGGGATGTACTTTTATCCTATCTTTTGTTTCTCCTCTTGTTTCTTATTGTTGTTGTTGTTGTTGTTGTTGTTGTTGTTGTTGTTGTTGTTGTTGTTGATGATGTTGTTGCTACTGTTGGTGCTGTACCTTCTCCTTCTTCTTCTTTCCTCCTCCTCCTCCTCATCTTCCTTCTCCTTCTCCTCCTCCTCCTCCTCCTTTTCTTTTTCTACGTCGTTTTCTTCCTCTTAATCTTCATTCTTCGTCTTCCTCGTATACTATATTATACTCCTCCTCCTCCTCCTCCTCGTCCTCCTCCTCCTCCTCCTCCTCTCCTCCTCCTCCTCCTCCTCCTCCTCCTCCTCTTTGTCCTCTTCCTTCTCCTGCAGTGAAATTCCTCCCTGTTTTTCTTTCTTTGTCCTCTTCTAAATCAACTTTTCCCGCCCCTTCCATTCTCTCTCTCTCTCTCTCTCTCTCTCTCTCTCTCTCTCTCTCTCTCTCTCTCTCTCTCTCTCTCTCTCTCTCTCTCTCTCTCTCTCTCTCTCTCTCTCTCTCTCTCGTCAAGGGTTATATAACTTCATTTCTTTTCAGTTAGTCAGTCAGTCAGTTAGTCAGTTACCTTACCTGTGCCTCTCTCTCTCTCTCTCTCTCTCTCTCTCTCTCTCTCTCTCTCTCTCTCTCTCTCTCTCTCTCTCTCTCTCTCTCTCTCTCGTTAACCAGTTTATATGCGTATGTCTCCTGTCAATCAATTAATCACTACACCTATTGCACCTCTTGTCTTACCTGTAGTACCTCACCTTATCTCACCTGTGGCTTCCCCAATCACTCACCTCTTACCTGTATATTTGTTCCAGTCAGTCACTTCACCTGTTTTGAAAGTGTTTTGATTGTTCTGGGTGCGTTTGGGTGTTTTGGGTGTGTTTGGTGGTGTTTTGGGTATGTTTTGAGTGTGTTTTGGTGTGTTTTGGGTGTGTTTTGGTTGTTTTGGTAGTGTTTTGGTGTGTTTTGGTGTGTTTTGGGTGTGTTTTGGTTGATTTGGTTGGGTTTGGGTGTGTTTTGAGTGTGTTTGGGTGTGTTTTGGGTGTGTTTTGGGTGTGTTTGGTGGTGTTTTGGGTGTGTTTTGGGTGTGTTTGATGGTGTTTGGGTGTGTTTTGGTTATTTTGAGTGTGTTTGGTGTGTTTTGGGTGTGTTTTGGATGTGTTTTGGGTGTGTTTTGAGTGTGTTTGGGTGTGTTTTGGTGTGTTTGGTGGTTTTGGGTGTGTTTTGGGTGTGTTTGGTGGTTTTGGGTGTGTTTTGAGTGTGTTTGGTGGTGTTTTGGGTGTTAAGGGTGTAGTTGGTGGTGCTTTGGGTTTGTTTTTGGTGTTTTTGAGTGTGTTTTCGGTGTATTTGGTGATGTTTTGGGTGTGTTTTGAGTGTGTTTTGGGTGTGTTTTGAATTTTGAATGTTTTGGTTGTGTTTGGGTGTGTTTGGTGATATTTTGGATTTTTTAGGCTTTTTGAGTGTGTTTTTAGTTATTTGAGGATGTTTTGAGTGTTTAGTAGTGTTTTAGGTTTGTTTATTGTGTTTTAGCTGTGTTTTGATTGTTTTGAGTGTGTTTGGATCGCTTTGAGTGTGTTTGGAAGTGTTTTGCGTTTTTTGAGTGTGTTTTGGGTGTACTTGAGGTGTTTTGGGTGTTTTGAGAGTGTTCGAGGTGTGTTCTTGTTTTTTTCACTGTGTTTTGGGTGTATTTGATGTGGTTTGGGTGTGTTTGAGTGCATTTGAGTGCGTTTGAGATGTATTTCGGATTTTCTACTGTACCTTGGGTGTTTTGATGTGTTTTGGGAGTGTTTGATTGTGTTTCGGGAGTGTTTGATTGTGTTTTGGAGTGTATTTTGGGTGTTTTTAATTTTTTTGAGTGTGTTTTGTTTTCTGTTGTGTTTCAGTGTGTTTGAGGATGTGTTAGGAAAAATCAAAGTTTATTTCAAAGGTGTGTATGAATTTGTTATGGAGAAACTGCAGTGTATGTGTGTGTGTGTGTGTTTAAGTGTGTGTTTTCTTTATTATTACAACTCACACATTACCTGCACCTTTGCCCCAGTCACTCACATGTCTCTCTCTCTTTCTCCCACCAGGTGTCTCCACAAACAGTAGACGAGGATTTCACGCCCAACATTCAGGCCTCGTGCAAAACTGGCTACATGCAGATTAACGTTAATGTGAAGAACCTCGCGTATGAAGGTAAGTGTGTGTGTGTGTGTGTGTGTGAGAGAGAGAGAGAGAGAGAGAGAGAGAGAGAGAGAGAGAGAGAGAGAGAGAGAGAGAATGAAGATGGGAAGTGTGTGAGTGAGAAATGGAGGGAAGGACTGAGTGAGGGAGAGAGTGATTGAATGATTGAGAGAGAGAGAGAGAGAGAGAGAGAGAGAGAGAGAGAGAGAGAGAGAGAGAGAGAGAGAGAGAGAGAGAGAGAGAGAGTGTGTGTGTGTGTGTGTGTGTGTGTGTGTGTGTGTGTGTGTGTGTGTGTGTGTGGGAACGGTGTGTGTTTTCATTTTATTTCATTTTTGTTGGTAAGTGTTACTGTCAAGAATATTGCGTGTAAAGGTGATGGATTGTGAGAGAGAGAGAGAGAGAGAGAGAGAGAGAGAGAGAGAGAGAGAGAGAGAGAGAGAGAGAGAGTTGTTTTTGTTTGTTTCTTTGTTACTTTTGTTGAATAGTGAGTGAGTGGGTGAGAGAAAGATCAATGTTGGTGTGTTCTTTTTGTCTTTGTTTTGTTTGATTGTTTATTTGTTTATTTATTTATGTATTTTTTTTTGTTTCAGTATTTTTGTCTTTCTTTAGTGTGTGTGTTAGTCAGTCAGAGAGAGAGAGAGAGAGAGAGAGAGAGAGAGAGAGAGAGAGAGAGAGAGAGAGAGAGAGAGAGAGAGAGAGAATGTGGTACGATTAACTTATGTACACTCCTCTTTCTCCTTTCTTTTCTTTCCTTTCTTTCTTTTCTTCTCTTTCTTTCTTTCTCTAACTTGGGTCCGGGGAAACAGTACACAGTTAGCGGGGTGAGTGAAGTAGTTAGGCAGGTCGTTAGCAATTAGCACTGCAGGAGCTAAGTTACCTCACTCACCCACTCAGGTTCCTTACTTTTCGTGTGACGCGTTGATGACTGCACTGTGACTAACTAATGGTGAGATGAAAGAATGGGGAGTTTTCTGAGCTAAGCCGCCACATGTCGCTGGTGCAAGTCTCTTAGTGATATGTGCTAAAGTATTGTTACTGTAAATTCCATACAGATGAATAGAACATTGATTATTGTCATACTTTCGAAATTCTTGATCGATTTTTAAGTAGAGAGAGAGAGAAGTTGACCAAAACATTAATATCGTTCGTGATTGCCTACAAATACAACAAAGTCAACATTTTTGATGCGGCATATTAGTAGTTTAAAATCAGCTGATATGAACAATGAAAAAGCTAAGAAATGAGACTGTACCGTATAGTAGGACTTAATACTCAGCAATATCGTGATTTATGGATATATTTATTTTTGTCTAGATTTTAGCATCTCTTTCACGAAGCGAGCGACATGGCAGAGTAATCAAACACCAAAACAAACATCGCTCAGGACTGACCTGGCGTAACGAGAGCAGAATACAGCTGTTGCAGTGTCTAGCTACGTAATCCATTGTTCATGGCGTAGCGGCGTGGACACAGCAGCAGGAATTAACTGGCTGTCCGACAACGTGTTTGTTAAGTTCAACTGAGGCGAGCCAGTCAGATATTGTTTTGGCTACACATACAGCGGTACTCTCGCCACGACACTCCAGCTGTCTGTTTCTAATTAAAAGTGTTTCGATATACTATGAAGCTGATCTGTGTAATTTGGACCTTTAAGTGGCACAGACATGTTGTTTTCTTCTTTGCTGTTGTCTGGATCAGTACACTTCCCATCAATGGTGTACTTAGTTTGGAAATGAGAAGATGATCAAGTGAGTCTAAATACGTGCCAGTTTTCTGGAAAATCAACCTACATACTTTAGTTCATGAAAAGAGTTCAATTGTACCTTTGTTACTGTTTAGAAGGAATTGTAGAGTAAAACCTGTCATATCAGCTCATTGCATCTTTGTGTATGTATAATGACACTGCAGGCGTATTTGTTATTGCTTTTATTTGTGAAAAGGTGACACGTTTGGTAGTGCCATCTGGTGACACGTCTGGTGGTGCCATCTCTGACATTCAGTAGTCTCCATTACAGGAATCTAAACATTTAAAACTCCTTAAAAAAATGTAAGACTCTTTTTTATAATGACAATCATAAAAGCTGCGTAAATGTAACATGTCCATAAGAAATTGATCGAAATATTAGTTGATGAATTACAAAGAAAAATAATGATACGTAGAAGAAAATTTGTCCATAAATACAGAAAATATACAGAGAAAACTAAGAAACCGATATAATGAAGAAAAAAAGCTTGTCTAGAGGAAATACTAAGAAATATAACACAAAAACAAAATGAAAAAATTGATAAAAAAGTAATAATAGTACATGAAGAAAAATAGAATAAAACTAACACAGCCTTAGGAAGACAAGAAGAAAATAGAGCAGTGTCCCTCATAAAGAAGAAAGATTAACATGGGAGAAAGAAAATGGGAGAGTGGAGATGAAGGACCGACCACACATCTCTCTCCTTTCTTGTGTGTGTGTGTGTGTGTGTGTGTGTGTGTGTGTGTGTGTGTGTGTGAAGGTCGTTTTCTGTTTGTGGGCGTGTGACAAAGCGGCATTAAAGGAAGGGAGACTTGCCTAAAAGCAGAGAGAGAGAGAGAGAGAGAGAGAGAGAGAGAGAGAGAGAGAGAGAGAGAGCATTATACCTGTGGAAAATTACCTCCATTCTCGCTCATTTTAAAGAACGGGCGTTTTTTTCTTGAAAGTTCTCACACCAACAACCTCTCTCTCTCTCTCTCTCTCTCTCTCTCTCTCTCTCTCTCTCTCTCTCTCTCTCTCTCTCTCGTGTTGTCTTACTCTGCTTTCTTTACATTTTCCTTTCTTTTCCATTCTATGATACATTATTCTCCTATTCTTCTTCCTCTTCTTCTTCTTCTTCTTCTTCCTCTTCTTCCTCTTCTCCCTCTTTGTTCTTCTCTATTTTCCTTCTCTCCTATTCGTCTTATTGTCTCAGAAAAATGCATTCACAATAACCAATGGCAAATTTCTCCTCCTCCTCCTCCTCCTCCTCCTCCTCCAACTCTTCCTTTTCTTCCTACTTGACTGAAATTATTTCCTTCTCTTCCTTCACCATCACATCTTCTGTATCTTAACTCTTCTGTATCTTAAACTCTTCCTTTTCTTCCTTCTCCTTTCATTTTAATATATGTCCAAACTTCTTGATCTTGTTCTTGTTCTTGTTCTTGTTCTTGTTCTTCTTCCTCTTCCTCTTCCTTTTCCTTTTCCTTTTCCTTTTCCTTTTCCTCGTCCTCCTTTTTTTTCTTACCTTCCTTCACCTTAAAAATGCAAACAAAACATCACAGTCTCTCCCAGGTCCCCATTTACTCTTCTCACTCTCCCACACCTCTCAGTATCTCCCACGGTAACGTAACCTAACCTAACCTAACTTAACGTAGCCTAACTTGACCTAACCTCAACTTAACCTAACCTAGCCTAACCTAACTTAACCTAACCTAACTTAACGTAACTTCAACTTAACCTTATTTAACCTAACCCAACCCAACCTAACCTAACCCAGTCTAACCTAACCTAACCTAACCTAACCTACCCCAGTCTAACCTAACCTAACCTAACCTACCTCTCCACCACACTAATAAAACCAAACTTAAACCCACTTTCGTGCTCTCTTACCCCACTCCAACCCACTCTCCCTCTCTCTAACCTACTCTCCCTCACTTACCCACTCTCCCTTACTCACTCTCCCTCACTTTAACCGACTCTCTCTCTCTCTCTCTCTCACTCACCCACTCTCCCTCACTGTAACGTACTCTATTTTACTCTCCCAGGCGCGGTGCACTCCCGGGACTTCCGCAAGGAGGGGTGCATGGTGGTGGGGGACGGCAGCAACCACGTCACCCTGAGCCTGCCTCTCATAACTGACGATGCTGATCCTGGCTACTGCGGCGTCAGAGTCAACAAGGTAGGTGGTTGCAGTGGTGGTACCTCCAAAAGTTTGCAATCTTTCCTCCATATCTCCCTCCACAAGTTTGCTCCAGTTTCCTCCATTGGTGTAGAGTTTCTTCCAGGTTTCCTCCACCTTCTCT
>NC_059264.1:6696582-6704082 GCF_017591435.1 Portunus trituberculatus | reverse complement strand
TGAGAGAGAGAGACAGGAGAGAGGGAATGAGGGGAGATGAGGGGTGAAGAAGGAAGAAGAGTCATGAGCGGGGAGACAGAAGAGGTAGAATGAGGGGAGATGAGGGGATGTGTCTAAGGGGTGACGAGGAGAGAGAGGAGTGATGGGATGGGGAGAGAGAGGAAATGAAGGAGAGGAGGGAGGTGGAGGAGGAGGAGGAATGAGAGGAGGAGGAGAGAAGAGAGAGAGAGAGAGAGAGAGAGAGAGAGAGAGAGAGAGAGAGAGAGAGAGAGAGAGAGAGAGAGAGAGACTGAGTATTACTGTTCTCTCTCCTCGTTTTCTCTCATTTTCTTTTTTTGCATGTTTTATTTTTGTCGTATGATTGTCCTCTTCCTCTTGCTTTCTCTCTCTCTCTCTCTCTCTCTCTCTCTCTCTCTCTCTCTCTCTCTCTCTCTCTCTGAATGATAAAGAGAGAGAGAGAGAGAGAGAGAGAGAGAGAGAGAGAGAGAGAGAGAGAGAGAGAGTTTGACAGACAGGTAATGCATTAACAGGCGACAAACATACATACAGACAGACAGACAAGTATACTTAAGTCATGCAAATATCTGGTTATGCTCTCTCTCTCTCTCTCTCTCTCTCTCTCTCTCTCTCTCTCTCTGTGTGTTATGTCTGTTCTCTCGCGTTATGCTTGTTCAAATCTTGTATTCTGCCTTGCTCTTTCCAAACTCTCTTTCTTTTCTTTCTCTCTTTTTTTCTCTTTCTTTTTGGTCTTTTTTTCTCTCGCCTTCTATTGTCTGTCTGTCTGTCTGTTTGCCTGTTTCCTATCTATCTGTCTGTCTGTCTGTCTATCTATCTATCTATCTATCTATTTGTTTATATGTCTGCCATTTATCTATTTTTTATCTATGCTCTTTATTGTGATATTTACTACTACTACTACTACTACTACTACTACTACTACTACTACTACTACTACTACTACTACTACTACTACTACTACTACTACTACTACTTTTTCATCTTTCCTTTGCATATTATTTCTTTTTTTCTTTCTTCTTTTCTTTTATCATTGAAATATTTACTCCCTCTTTCTCTCTCTTTTTTCTTTTCTTTTCTATTCTTTCTCACACATCGTTTACTTGTCCTTGTTATCTATCTTTCTTTCTTTCTTTCTTTCTTTTTCTCCTCATTACCCTTTCTCTCTCTCTCTCTCTTTCCTCCTCTCTCTCTTCTTCTCCTCCTCATCAATTCTTCCCTCTCATCTTGCCTCCTCATTTGTTTCTCTTTCCATCTTCCTCTCTCCCATCATCATCATCTCTCTCTCTCTCTCTCTCTCTCTCTCTCTCTCTCTCTCTCTCTCTCTCTCTCTCTCTCTCTCTCTCTCTCTCTCTCTCTTCTTTATATACTTCTTCCATTCTCCTCTCCTCTTCTGTTTTTTTCCTCGTATTCTTTTCTTATTCTTCTTTTTCTTTCTCTTGTTGTTGTTGTTGTTGTTGTTGTTGTTGTTGTTGTTTGTTGTTGTTTTGATTTCATATTTCTTGCTTTCCTTCTCTTTCTCCTCCTTCTTCTCCTTCTCCTTCTCCTCCTCCTTTTTTCTTCTCCTCCTCCTCCTCCTCCTCTTCCTCCTCCTTCTCCTCCTCCTCCACCTCCTCCTCCTCCTTCTCCTCCTTCTCCTCCTCCTCCTCTTCCTATTCGTTTATTCGTTCAATTAATCTTTTTCACTCCTCTTCCTCCTAGCATCCTACTTTTCATTTTTCATTCCTCCTCCTCCTCCTCTTCCTCCTCCCCCTCTTCCTCCTCCTCCTCCTCGTCCTCTTTCTCCTATGCAAGCAGGTGACAGGTGAATCTCGTTAGTTTTGCTGTCAGGTGTCCGCAGGTGTGCATCTAACGAGGCTACACACACACACACACACACACACACACACACACACACACACACACACACACACACACGGCAAGTCCCACGTGTTATATTTTCCAATTTTTGTGCGATTTCAAAAATTTGGAGAATATTGGTGATTTTTAGCTTTTCAGGGGTGGAAGTGAGAGAGAGAGAGAGAGAGAGAGAGAGAGAGAGAGGGAGAGGGAGAGGGAGATACGAATGGTGGATGAAGGGATAGGAGGTGATGGGAGGGAAGGGGAGGTGAGGGGAAGTGTTGGGAAAAAGAGGAGGAAATAGAAATAATGTATAAGGAAAGAGAGGAGGAGCGAGAAAGAATGGTAGAGGGGAGAAATTAATGTGTTGAGAGAGAGAGAGAGAGAGAGAGAGAGAGAGAGAGAGAGAGAGAGGAAAGTAGGTATGAGGGGAAAGGAATAGTTAGGAGAGTTAAGAAGTGAGGGAAAAATGAAGAGGAGAGGGGAAAAGGTGAAGGAGAGGAGGTAAAAGGTGACGGGTGGGAAAAAGGGAAGAAGGGGAGGTGGAGGAAAAAGGAAAATAGGAGGAAAGGAGAAGGTGGAGTAGAAAAGAGGGATGAGAGAAAAGGGAGGAATGAGGGGAAATAAAGAGATAAGGGGAGTGGGAAAGGGGAAAGAGAAAGGAAAAAGACTGAGCGAAGGAAAAATGGGAATGGTTCTCTCTCTCTCTCTCTCTCTCTCTCTCTCTCTCTCTCTCTCTCTCTCTCTCTCTCTCTCTCTCTCTCTCTCTCTCTCTCTCTCTCTCTTTTTATCATCTACATTTGTCTGCTTCCTTGTTCACTTCTTTCCATTTTTTCTCTGTTTCCTGTTTGCTTCCTTCTTCCTCTCTTTTTTTTTGTTTTTTTTTTCTTCTGCCTCCCTCCTTCCTTTCTCTTCCCCCTCTCTCCCCTCTTTTCTCCTTTCTCTCCCTCGCTTCTCTTTTCCTTTCCTTTCCTGTTCTTTATTCGTCACCATTTTTATGTCTTCTTTTACTCTCTCTCTCTCTCTCTCTCTCTCTCTCTCTCTCTCTCTCTCTCTCTCTCTCTCTCTCTCTCTCTCTCTCTCAACTGGGCTTCTTTCGTTCTCCTATCTATTCACTCCTTTTCTCCTTTTCTCCCTCTCTCCTCTCTCTCTCTCCCTCCCTCCCTCCACTAAACCTCACTGGTGGAGACTGATTGCTCGGGCCACGGAGAGACAGGTGGAGGGAGGGAGGGAGGGAAGTGGAGGGAAGTGGAGGGAAGTGGAGGGAGGGAGGGAGGAGGAAAATCTTATCTGTCCCGCAAAATTCGCCTCTTATTTATTTCATTTATCTATTTTTCTTCGTGAATTTCTTGTTTGAATTTTTTTATTCTTATTTTCTTCTGGTTTTTGTTTATTATTACAAAGAGTTACGTAGAAATCAGGACTCAATAGATTTTGGCGTCCACTGGAGGTGACTTGATCTGAAACTACTGAGATGATAGTGGAAGTAAAGGATATCAAAGTAGAAGGCTCCCTCCTCACCCTCCACTGCCTCCAGCATAAGCCGAACTGGAAAATGATCGGAAATAAATGGCTTGTCGTTGGTGAAGGAAAGACACATAGGAAATTTTATAGGAAAGATTGAACGTGAGGGAAACGTTTCCTCGCGTGTCATTTGAAACGTTTCACGCGTGTCGTTTTAGAATCTCACCTGTTCTTCTGTTTTGTGGCCTGATTCATTGATTTGTTTGTTAGTTAGAGTTTTGTTGTTGTTGTTGTTGTTGTTGTTGTTGTTGTTGTTGTTCTTGTTTATGGTGTTTTCATTTTCTTTTTCTTTTTCTTTTCTTTTTTCTTCTTTTGTTGTTGTTGTTGTTGTTCTTCTTCTTCTTTTACTTCTTCTTTTTATTTTTTTATTTTTTTTCTACTACTACTACTACTACTACTACTACTACTACTACTACTACTACTACTACTACTACTACCAATTTTTTTTATTCTATTTCTTTCCTTCTCTTTCCCAATATCTTCTGCTAATGTTCCTGCGGCACTCACCGATTCCTCCTCCTCCTCCTCCTCCTCCTCCTCCTCCTCCTCCTCCTAGTTCTTTCGCTTCTCTCTTCTTCATTTTTGTCTCCTTTTACTTATTTTTTATTGTTAATGTATCTCCCACGACATATTATCTCCTCCTCCTTCCTCCTCCTCCTCCTGCTCCTCCTCCTCTTGATTTTGTTCTTGTTCTTCTTCTCCCTCGTCCTCCTGTTTTTCCTCCTCCTCCTCCTCCTCCTCGTTATCGCGGGTGTGCCTCCTCCTCACGCCCCTTGTTGAGTGTGTTAGTGTGTTAGTCTCTCCTCCTCCTCCTCCTCCTCCTCCTCCTCCTCCTCCTCCTCCTCCTCTCCTCCTCCTCCTCCTTCTGGTTTCTTTTTCATGTTTTTCTTGTTCCTTTCTTTTCTTCTAATTTGTGTTATTATTTTTTTTTTATCTCCATTTTCGTTTTCGTTCTCCCTTTTTCTTTTTCCTTTCTCTATTCTCTTTTTTTCGTTGATGGTCTTTTTATTCTTTTTTTTTTCCTCACTTCTCTTCTCTTCTTCCATTCTTCCTCTTTTTATTGTCTTTTTCCCGCTTGACTCTTTCTTCCTTTCTTCACTCTTTTTCCTCCCACTTATCTTTTCATCTCTTCCTTTTCTTTTCTCTTCCTCTTTTTCATTCATCTTATAAGTCTTATTCTATCTCTTTTCCTGCTTTTCTTTCCTCCTCCTCGTCCTCCTCGTCTTCCTCCTCCTCCTCCTCCTCCTCCTCCTCCTCCTCCTCCTCCTCCTCCTCCTCCTCCCTTTCCTCACCGACATGCATACATTCTCCTCTCCTTTCCACCCTCTCCCGCAAGCTATAATCTCTCTCTCTCTCTCTCTCTCTCTCTCTCTCTCTCTCTCTCGTTGCCAAATCTGAGCGTGGGAAAATAACAAGGTCTTTTCCCACGGTTTGGAATTTTTCCATAAAAAGTATCGTGGTTGTACTCTACTGATTCCTCCTCCTCCTCCTCCTCCTCCTCCTCCTCCTCCTCCTCCTCCTCCTCCTCCTCGTTTGATAGCGCAAGGGGCCAAGGATGGAGGTTATACGTGTGTCTCCTCCTCTCTCTCTCTCTCTCTCTCTCTCTCTCTCTCTCTAGCTCCAACAGGTAACAATGGCGGAATGAAGCTTTCCGGCAGGTGAAATCGTGTTTTGTTAAGGTTTTTCTGTGGTTATTTACACTCATTCTCTCCTTATTCCCACGCCTTGCCGCCTGGGTGTGTGTGTGTGTGTGTGTGTGTGTGTGTGTGTGTGTTGATTTGTGTTTGAATTTTGCGAGTTTTATGTTTTCTTTTAATTTGTTTTGGTTTCAATTCATGTTTTGTTTGTTTGATAAGAGTGTTTGGCTAAGAGTCAATTTTCGTATTATTTGACGTGTTTTCATTGATTTATTTACTTATCTATTTATCTTAAGCTTTGTATCCCTTTGTTAATTTATGTCCAGTTTTCATCGTCAAGTTTGTTCATTGATATCTTTTCTCTCGCGGTTTTTATTATCATTATTTTTATTCATCTTTATTTTATGTCGGCTTTTTAATTTTTTTTGTGGACATATAAAGAAATTACGTTATTTTGGCACACTTTCTTGTCTTTTTTATTCACTATTTTATTTTTTCCTTTGAGTGACATGGCAGGACAAGAAGTAATGGGTTCGAGGTTCATGAAGTTAGTATCAAGGAGATGGGAGGAAATCGTCTGTGGAATAGAGTGATGGACGAGTGAAATTGAGTCAGTAATGAGGTTGTCGGGGCTGAGTCTGTGCCCAGCTTGTAAAAGAAGATTAGACTGATTTATGAGTGAAACATGACATATTTGAGACATTTGTGACTGACCAGACCTGTGTGCTGTGATGGCAGGTGTTGGATTAACCCTTTCACTGCCACACGAAACAATTTACAGCGCCTAAGCTAATGCGTGGAGTCTTTATTGCTGTGTACAAGACAGTTATGGGTAAAAAGAATACAAAGATTGGACTTGGCTGTAGAACAAGTAAGGATGTCCTAGAGTGATTGGTTATTAGTGAAAGGTGTACTGAGTGGTTGTCAAAAGCTTAACCACTTCAGTACCACGACGCGTTTCCATATTCATTGTACTTACTATTTGGTGATTTTATGCAGCTTCAGAAATTTATATGATGGTTGAAATATTGAAGACTGTGGCCATTAATCTTTTGACCTCCATAGACGCTTCCTAATGTCAATAAAATCGCTTAATCATACCAAAAACTCAAAGTAAAAATGCGTCCCGGTACTGAAAGTGTTAATGTTAGTCTGTATATGAGCGAAAAACAATTCAGACAAAAAGTAAAGAAAAAAAATGCAGTATGAGGAAACAACATTAATAAAGTAATTCTCATGCAAATAATGAATTACCAAATGAGGATGGTAAGTGAATATACGAGAAGGTAAACATGTGTACAGGTAACGTCACGCGTAGGCCTAGTGGCTTCTTGCAGCTTCCCCCTGTAATCTCATCTTAGCACAGGCCATTTTAAGTAGGCAGGTTTTATAGAGGAACATCCACGTGGAGGCCTATTTTATTAACGAAGGGAAATGACCAAGCGCAAGGAAAATTTCGAAATAATCTTGCCACAAAGAGAAAAGGCTATACAAAAATCATGGAAAATTAAGTAAGCGACTTGAAACTTTCCTCTTGACACCTTTGAAGTCGCAGGAAGGAGAAAATACTGCAACAGAAAAGGAAATCTTGCACCTTTCATTATATACGTGTAATAGTGTTCCTGTATTGAATTGCAAATGAAGACAACAAGATTTTATACAGGAACCGCCGCGTGTAGACCTGATAACTTAGTGGCCTTCAACTCTATACTGCATCCCTTGTTAGCTTGATAATTCGTGTCTCGTAGCGCCATTAATGCTGTCACAACCAAGGCACTTCCCGCACGGCTCCTTGCTGGTGTGTCCTTGAGGCGTCTGGTGCACTGAGGTGTTGCCGAGCACTCACCTGGCGCCGTGTCCGTGTTACAGCCTTGATGAAGTGACAGGTGCAGCAGGGTGTCACTTAGCGCGCCACGGTGATGAGCCAGGTGTGCTGATTAATTCACAGGTAGAGAGACAGGTGTGTGTGTGGTGTTGATTTGTTGATGCTTAGCGGGTGATGGTCGTAACTCTCCCCGCCCCCCTTCGACACCTCCATCATCCCCTCCCAACACCACCACCACCACCACCACCAGTGCCACCACCACCAATAACACTAACAATAACAACATTAACAACAATAACAATAACAACAATAACCAGCCTCTTGACAGGGAAACACAAGCCAGGCGTCCTGCTCGTAATATCCAATACACCTCCACTTCCTCCTCCTCCTCCTCCTCCTCCACCTCCTCCATTAACACAACCTCCACCTCCACCGCCTCCTCCTTCTCCTCCTCCTCTACCTTCCCTCCATCTCCCCATCTTCCTCTTACAAGTTTAACATTTCCCACGCCTCACACCGCTCTCCCTCCACCCTATCATCATCTCCACCTAGTCTCCTCCACTCATCTCCACCGCAACCTCCACCCATCTCCACCACCACAATTCTTTCAAGCACACACCATCCTTACTCTCCTTATTACTATCATCTACTCCCCACCAT
>NC_059264.1:6674082-6679082 GCF_017591435.1 Portunus trituberculatus | reverse complement strand
GAGAGAGAAAAAAAATAGGTCAAAGAAGCCTGTGAAGAAAAAAAATAGTAAATGTGGAGGAAAAAATATGAGTCAAAGAGAGAGAGAGAGAGAGAGAGAGAGAGAGAGAGAGAGAGAGAGAGAGAGAGAGAGAGAGAGAGAGAGAGAGGAGTTTCATCAGTGGCTCTCGGGCATTTTCCTCGTCAGAAGCATTTTAAAGATATATATTTACTTCCCTTGAGTTATTTCACATTTTTTCTCCTTTATGTTTTTTTCTCGTCTCTTTCTTTATTTGTCTGCACGTGAACACTTCTCTCTACTGTGTCATTTACGTTTTATTTTGAAATGAGTTTTTTTTTTTATATTTATCGTCATAAGATTGAAGTATTTTTTTCTTATCTTGTTTAATTACTTCACTTCAATTTACTTTAGTTTAGTTTACTTGAATTTTGTTTAGTTTAATCAAGTTTTATTTAGTTCAGTTTATTTAAGTTTGATTTTATAGAGTTTTATCTTATTTTTCCTTTTTTTTTTTTTGTTCATTATTTTCCAGTTATTCTTATGTTATTCTTAATTATTTCTTTCTTTTTTTTTTTTTTTCGTGTCATTTGATTTAATATTGAAGTTTTTTTGTTTTTATTTTCTCGTGATATTTGTGTTTTGTTCTAATTCTGTCGTAACTAATTTTGTTCTTTCTTCTAATATATTTTTATCTATTTTTTTTTACCATTTTCAAAAGTGAGTATTTGAGCGTTTCGTTGTTTCCAGATCAAGCTTCGATACATTGAAACATTTCTTAATTCAGTTACAGCGCCTCCATTGTTTCCTTTCACTTTTAACCTTTTTTTTCCTCTCTCTCTCTCTCTCTCTCTCTCTCTCTCTCTCTCTCTCTCTCTCTCTCTCTCTCTCTCTCTCTCTCATTTTTTCCTCAGCTACACTCCAGACCCGTTCCGTAAAACCAACCTTTTACAAACAAGGCCAAAACACACAAAAAAACCCCCCAAAAAAACCGATGCTCTTCCTGTTATCAATGTATCACTTTTTACTCTTTGTTGCTCAATTTATCATTTTTTCCATCCATGTTTCAATCTTTACTCTTTTCTTTTATTTTACAAACTCTCGTTCTTTTTTCCCACCCCATTCCTTTTTTTCCACCACTGGACTGCCTAACGCTGTTCCCGCCACTTTTTCCCACGTTTTCACACCTGGTTTGCATTCTTCTACTCGCTTTTGCCTTCGCCCTACACGCTGCTCACCTGACTTGCGTGGTAGGGAATGTTTTTTCTTGGTTTTTATTATTTTATTTCTTTTATAATTTTTTGAGCTTGTTTTTTTTGCTTTTTTGTTTTTTTCATTTTTTTCTGTTTACTTTTTCTTTTCTTTTTTCGATTTTTTTTATTGTTTTTATTTTCTTGGTTTCTTTTATATATATTTTTTAGCTTCTTATTTTTGTTTAAATTTTGGTTTCTTTTATATAATTTTTAGCTTTTTTATTTTTTGCTTTTTCTTGTTTTTTCATTTTTTTTCTGTTTACTTTTTCTCTTTTTTTTTTTTCAATTTTGTTATTGTTTTTATTAACTTGGTTTCTTTTATATATATTTTTTAGCTTTTTTATTTTTCCTTTCTTTTCTTTTTTCATTTTTTTCTGTTTACTTTTTCAATTTTTTCTTTTTTTTGAATTTTTGCTTTCTTTTCTCACTTTTTTCTTTTTTTTTTTACTTCCTTTTCTTATTTTCTTACTTTTAGATTTTTACTTTCTTTTCTTCTTTTTTCATTTTCCTTTTACTTTAATTTTTTTTTCATTTTACTTTTTATATTCTTTTTTCTTTTTTACTTCCTTTTCTCATTTTTTTACTTGTTATTTTTAGTTTCTTTTCTTATTTTTTCTTTTTTTCTTTTTGTTTTCATTTTTTCATTTTCTTTTGTATAAGGAACGTGCTTTTCTCTTTTCATTTTCACTTTATTTTCTTTCTCATCTTTTTCTCTTTTCAATCTTACTTTTTCTTCTCATTTTTATCATTTTTTATTTTTACTTTAATTATCTTTTTAATTTTACTTTCTTCTCATTTTTTTCTTTTAATTTTTCTTTTCTTTTCATTTCTTCATTTTGTTTTTATTTTTTTCTTTATTTTTAAAATTTTTTTTTTTTGGTTTATGCTTCTCACTTTCTGTTTGTCTCTTTTTTTACATTCTGATAGTTTTAATTTCTGCGTTTTTTTTTTTTTTGCATTTTTTAGCGTATTTATTTTCGTTTTTCTTTTCATTTTGACGTTTTTAAAAATTTTTGTAGCGTCTCTTTCTGTGATTTAAGATTTTTGCTTTCTTTCTTCCATTTTCCATTTCATTTTTTAGTTTTTTCTTAATTTTATTAGTGATTTTTCGTTTCCTTATTTAACAGACATATTTTCTCATTTATCATCCTTTTTTCCTCCCTTTTTGAAATAATATAACTTCATATTTATATTAATTAATTTGCTGGTCCATTTATTTCATTTATCATTTTCAGCATCACATAATCTCGTGGTGATGAAAGCAATTATTTTTCTTTGTGTCTCTTTTTTGCAAACCTGAAACTGTATATTGAGTTATTAATGTTTTTATTCTCACCACGCAGACACACAACAGGCTCACTAATACACCACGTCTAAATATGCAACACAATTAAACTATGTCCATTTTCTGTGTGATAATTTGCTCTTTTTTTCCTTGTTTCTGTGTGTGTGTGTGTGTGTGTGTGTGAGAGAGAGAGAGAGAGTCTCTGAGAGACAGCCAGACGTTACCCTACGGAACGAGAGAGACCTAGAGAGGTGAGACACGTGAAAGGAGACACACCCAAATTTCGTCTCCTTGTCTAACATCCTTTACACGCACGAAGGAAGAATAGAAAGAAAAATACAACAACAACAACAACAATAAATAAACAACAAACAACAAACAAACAAGAAACTTTCCAAAATACCTCCATCTTTTAAAATTTCACACAACAACAACAACAACAACAACAACAACAACAACAACAACAACAACAACAACAACAACACACTAATAACAACATCAAAGCAAAACAAAACAAAATCAAAACAAAACAAGAACAAAACAAGATCAAAACACACTTCCCTGACCCTACCCCAGCCTGCATCGTCACCTGACCTTACCTGACCTTACCTGACCTCACCTGACCTTACCTGACTTCACCTGACCTTACCTGACCTTACCTGACCTTACCTGACCTTACCTGACCTCACCTGACCTTACCTGACCTCACCTGACCTTACCTGACCTCACCTGACCTTACCTGACTTCACCTGACCTTACCTGACCTTACCTGACCTTACCTGACCTCACCTGATCTTACCTGACCTCACCTGACCTTACCTGACCTTACCTGACCTCACCTGACCTTACCTGACCTCACCTGACCTTACCTGACCTTACCTGACCTTACCTGACTTTACCTGACCTCACCTAACCTTACCTGACCTTACCTGACCTTACCTGACCTCACCTGACCATACCTGACCTCACCTGACCTTACCTGACCTCACCTGACCTTACCTGACCTTACCTGACCTCACCTGACCCTACCTGACCTCACCTGACCTCACCTGACCTTACCTGACCTTACCTGACCTCACCTGACCTCACCTGACCTTACCTGACCTCACCTGACCTTACCTGACCTCACCTGACCTTACCTGACCTCACCTGACCTTACCTGACCTCACCTGACCTTACCTGACCTTACCTGACCTTACCTGACCCAAGCTAACCTTTGCCCTTTTCTTGCAGGCACACACTCGATGAGGATAAAGAACTGCTTCAGCTTCGGAGAGCCAAACTATACTGTGCCGCTGACAGATGACCGCGGGTGAGTGCCAGAGAGAGAGAGAGAGAGAGAGAGAGAGAGAGAGAGAGAGAGAGAGTGAGAGTATAGATATGAAAGGGAGAGGGAAGGAGAGTAAATAAAGAAAGAGAGGATGAGAGGGTGAGTGTTGGAAGGAAGAAATGTGCGTGGAGAGAGAGAGAGAGAGAGAGAGAGAGAGAGAGAGAGAGAGAGAGAGAGAGAGAGAGAGAGAGAGAGAGAGAGAGAGAGAGAGAGAGAGAGAGAGAGAGAGAGAGAGAGAGAGGTAAAGGAAGAGAGTAGGAGGAGGAGGAGGAAGAAGAGGAGGAGGAGGAGGAGGAGGAAGAGGAAAAGGAGGAGAGGAGAAGGAGAAGGAGGAGAAGAAGGAAAAGGAGTAGAAGGAGAGGAATAGAAGGAAGAGGAAAAGAAGAAATGATAAGAGAAAATGAGGGAAAGTCTTAAGAGAGAGAGAGAGAGAGAGAGAGAGAGAGAGAGAGAGAGAGAGAGAGAGAGAGAGAGAGAGAGAGAGAGAGAGAGAGAGAGAGAAGAAGGTCATGAGTCAGAGAGAGAGAGAGAGAGAGAGAGAGAGAGAGAGGTCATGTGTCACATCTTGAGAGAGAGTGCCAGCTCAGAGAGAGAGAGAGAGAGAGAGAGAGAGAGAGAGAGAGAGAGAGAGAGAGAGAGAGAGAGAGAGAGGAGGGAGTTTTAGGCAGAATGGACCCAAGTCACTTTTATCTTGTTACTCCTCTCTCTCTCTCTCTCTCTCTCTCTCTCTCTCTCTCTCTCTCCTGTTCTCGTTTTTAATCTTCCTTTATTTTTTGCTTTTCTCTCCCTTCTCTCCTTCTTATCTTATTTCCCTTTATTTCTTCCTTTTTCCTCTTATGCTTTTCTCCTCCTCCTCCTCCTCCTCCTCCTCCTCCTCCTCCTCCTCCTGCTTCTGAACCTCATTTTCCCCTCTTACACTACTCTACTCAAACCCTCCTCTCCCTCTCCCTCTCTCTCCTTCCTCTCCCTCTCCCTCTCCCTCTCCCTCTCCCTCTCCCTCCCTGGACCGGCCAAACCTGATAAACAAGACAAACAAGATGAACGAGTGATTAGGTTGCAGGCAGAGGAGAGAGAGAGAGGAGAGAGAGAGAGGGAAAGAGGGAGAGGGAGAGAGGAAAGGAGGGCAATGAGGAAC
>NC_059264.1:6631582-6669082 GCF_017591435.1 Portunus trituberculatus | reverse complement strand
TAATGGGATAGATAAAAAAAAAGATAGATAAAAAAAAGATAAATTAACGAACATATAAATAGATAGAAAGATAGATAGATAGATAGATAAACAGATATATAAATAAACAAGTGAGCAGAGAGAGAGAGAGAGAGAGAGAGAGAGAGAGAGAGAGAGAGAGAGAGAGAGAGAGAGAAGATGGATGAACGATGAGGCATGAATAGAGAGGGAAAAAGTGGGAGTCGGAGGGAAGTGACCTGTGTTAAGGAAGAGCTTTGAGGAAGAGAGGGAGGGGAGGAAGAGGAGGAGGAGGAGGAGGAGGAGGAGGAGGAGGAGGAGGAGGAGGAGGAAGAAGAAGAAGAGAAAGGGAAGAAAGAAATCACTCACACCTGAAGATTAGAAATGTTATACTTCATCCTGACAGAGAGAGAGAGAGAGAGAGAGAGAGAGAGAGAGAGAGAGAGAGAGAGAGAGAGAGAGAGAGAGAGAGAGAGAGAGAGAGAGAGAGAGAGAGAGAGAGAGAGAGAGAGAGAGAGTTTTGAATGATTTACACGAATATGAAGTTAGGCATTCTGGTTTCCTCCTCCTTTCCTCCTCCTCCTCCTCCTCTTCCTCCTCCTCCTCCTCGTCACATGGGAGGTATTGCATGAGCTACCTTTCTGCGCGCCTTCAGAGGGGAGGGAGAGAAGAGGAGTGACGTAAAGGGGTCATGGAGGAGGAGGAGGAGGAAGAAGAGGAGGAGGAGGAAGAGGAGGGCATCAATTTTGAAAGGACAGCGAGTGTGACCTTTTAGGGAGTGGCGAGGAGATGACCCTGGCCTGAGGAGGAGGAGGAAGAGGAGGAGGAGGAGGAGGAGGAGGAGGAGGAGGAGGAGGAGGAGGAGGAGGAGGAGGAGAAGGAGGAGGAGGAGGAGGAGGAGGAGGAGGAGTGAATTGGCAAGGTAGGAATTGATAGATAGATAGATAAACATGGAGAGAGAGAGAGAGAGAGAGAGAGAGAGAGAGAGAGAGAGAGAGAGAGAGAGAGAGAGAGAGAGAGAGAGAGAGAGAGAGAGAGAGAGAGAGAGACCCTATCTTCCTCTAATGTTCCTCTTTTTTCGTTCTATGTTCATCACTTTCTCTATCCTTCCCTCTCCCTTCCTTTTATCTCCGTCCTTCCTCCTCGCTTTATCACCATCCTCCACCTCCTCTCATCTCCCTTCTTACTTCCTCTCTCCTCTACCTATCTCCCTCTCATTCCACCTCTATCTCCCTCATTTTCCCTCCTTTTATCTCCCTTTGCCGCTGTTATCTTCTCTCCCTCTTTGTCTAGTCAAATGAACTCTCTCTCTCTCTCTCTCTCTCTCTCTCTCTCTCTCTCTTTTTTCCATCTTGTCGTTAATATGTGACTTTCCTCCCACCTTTTTCTTTTTTTCCTTCTTTTTGTGTGTGTGTGTGTGTGTGTGTGTGTGTGTGTGTGTGTGTGTGTGTGTGTGTGTGTGTGTGTGTGTGGAATTGTCATATTGAATTTGATGGAACTACTACCACTACTACTACTACTACTACTACTACTACTACTACTACTACTACTACTACTACTACTACTACTACTACTACTATCACCACCACCACCACTACCACCTCTACCATCATCATCATCATCATCATCATCATCACCATCACCATACTACTACCACCACCACCACCACCACCACCACCACCACAATTATAATGCAAAACAAATCAGAACAAAGAGAGAGTGAGAGAGAGAGAGAGAGAGAGAGAGAGAGAGAGAGAGAGAGAGAGAGAGAGAGAGAGAGAGAGAGAGAGAGAGAGAGAGAGAGAGAGAATATTATTTCCAGGACACCCAAAGAATTCTGTAACCTTGACCACTGGAATTTTAGACTCCAAGGGGGGGGAGGGAGGGGGAGGGAAAACAAAGAAAAAAGAGAGAAAAAAAGCAAAAACCTCGAAAACTGTCTCGGAAAAAGAAGAGAGAGAGAAAAAAAAGGAAAAAAAAAACGAGGGAGGGAAAGGAAACACGGAGGAAAAAAAAAGAAGAGACAGATGGAAATAATGAAAAGACTTCCCGTCACTCACTTTCCGTCACGTGAAGAGAGGGGAAAAAAAAATTGTTGAGGGAAAACAAGGAGGAGTCGTGGAGGAAAATACTGCCGTGATGATCAAGTAGGGAAATTAGAAGGAAAATATTTTGATCTTAGAAATAAATTAGATAATGTTTTTATTTATTTATTTTTTATTCCATGTGGGCTGTTCACGGGAATTTATGGGCTCTCTCTCTCTCTCTCTCTCTCTCTCTCTCTCTCTCTCTCTCTCTCTCTCTCTCTCTCCTTTTCTGTTTTATTTTGTGGTACCTCCTATCTCAAAGCCCACCCGCTAGGTAACCCTTGTCCCGAGTGAGAAAGCCCAACCTACACTCGGACCGTGGACAGGATTCAAACCCGTGCGCTTGGAGACCCCTCGGACCCCAAAGCATGCATGGTTCCACTGTACCACGGCTTATAAGAGGAAAAAATGGAGGGGAAATTGTAAAGGTTGTGAAATATGTAGGTAAATGTAAGGGAAATTAATGTTATGGAAGGAAATTAATCTTAAGTAACAAATGAAAAGAGATATGTAAGATGATTTTAGCGATGGGAAACTGTTTTGTAATTAGGGGAAAAATGTAAGGGAAAAATATATAGTAGGGAAATTAATACAAAATAAACGAAGAGGTAAAAAATGGATTCTCTTATGAAAGGAACATTAACCTTTGAGTATAATAACGCGTTTCCCTATCCATTTTGCACACTGTTTGGTGACTTTATACAGCTTAAAAAACATATGTGAGGGATTAAAATAGTGAGGACCGTGGCCATTAATCTTCTGACCTCCATAGACCCTTCCTGATGTCAATAAAATGGTCTAAACTTATGTGGGAGATTAAAATAGTTATAACCGTGGCCATTAATCTTCTGACCTCCATAGACCCTTCCTGATGTCAATAAAATGGTCTAAACTTATGTGGGAGATTAAAATAGTTATAACCGTGGCTTTTAATCTTCTGACCTCCATAGACCCTTCCTGATGTCAATAAAATGGTCTAAACTTATGTGGGAGATTAAAATAGTTATAACCGTGGCCATTAATCTTCTGACCTCCATAGACTCTTCCTGATGTCAATAAAATGGTCTAAAGTTATGTGGGAGATTAGAATAGTTAGGACCGTGGCTTTTAATCTTCTGACCTCCATAGACTCTTCCTGATGTCAATAAAATGGTCTAAAGTTATGTGGGAGATTAGAATAGTTAGGACCGTGGCTTTTAATCTTCTGACCTCCATAGACTCTTCCTGATGTCAATAAAATGGTCTTAAGTTATGTGGGAGATTAGAATAGTTATAACCGTGGCTTTTAATCTTCTGACCTCCTTAGACCCTTCCTGATGTCAATGAAATGGTCTAAAGTTATGTGGGAGATTAAAATAGTTATAACCGTGGCCATTAATCTTCTGACCTCCATAGACTCTTCCTGATGTCAATAAAATGGTCTAAACTTATGTGGGGGATTGAAATAGTGAGGACCGTGGCCATCAATCTTCTGACCTCCATAGACCCTTCCTGATGTCAATAAAATGGTCTAAAGTTATGTGGGAGATTAGAATAGTTAGGACCGTGGCCATTAATCTTCTGACCTCCATAGACCCTTCCTGATGTCAATAAAATGGTCTAAAGTTATATGGGAGATTAGAATAGTGAGGACCGTGGGTTTTAATCTTCTGACCTCCTTAGACCCTTCCTGATGTCAATAAAATGGTCTAAAGTTATGTGGGAGATTAGAATAGTTATAACCGTGGCCATTAATCTTCTGACCTCCATAGACTCTTCCTGATGTCAATAAAATGGTCTAAAGTTATGTGGGAGATTAGAATAGTTAGGACCGTGGCTTTTAATCTTCTGACCTCCTTAGACCCTTCCTGATGTCAATAAAATGGTCTAAAGTTATGTGGGAGATTAGAATAGTTAGGACCGTGGCTTTTAATCTTCTGACCTCCATAGACCCTTCCTGATGTCAATGAAATGATCTAATCGTACACAAATCTCAAGGTCAAAAAGTGTCCCAGTACTGAAGAGGTTAATAATGACGATAGTGATGGGTTAGGTTAGGTTAGGTTAGGTTTGTCACAGTATTGGAAAGTTTAATTAAAAAGGTATCAGATGATTTTAATGAATGGGAAAAATATATATAAGGGAAATAATGACGAGGAAACAAATGTATAGGAAAAAATACAGGTTATTTTATGGAGGAGAAAAAAACTATACATGAGGAAAAAAAAACTATGAAACCACTTGAGGAAAATCACGTCTGTATCTTATTGAAAAGGAAAGAAGGAAAAAAAAACTATGAAATCACTTGAAGAGGAAAATCACATCGATACCTTGTTGAAGGGGAAAAAATTGTCTTCATTTTTTTTAGAGGAAAGAAAAATATATGACCACATTTTTTATTTTCCTTTTCTATTTTTCTCTTGATGTTTTTCATTTTCTTTTTATCTCTTGTGTTTTCTTTCTTTTTCTCCCTTTTTTTGCGTGAATTTCTGTTTTATTTTGGGGTCCAGGATTTGCGTCTCTCTCTCTCTCTCTCTCTCTCTCTCTCTCTCTCTCTCTCTCTCTCTCTCTCTCTCTCTCTCTCTCTCTCTCTCTCTCTCTCTCTCTCTCTCTCTCTCTCTCTCTCTCTCTCTCTCTCTCTCCCAATTTACCTCGAGCTTAATAGTGGATGCCAATAGAGAGAGAGAGAGAGAGAGAGAGAGAGAGAGAGAGAGAGAGAGAGAGAGAGAGAGAGAGAGAGAGAGAGAGAGAGAGAGAGAGAGAGAAATATTCATTGGCACTGTCTAGCTGGCCCTGTTGTTGTGTGTCTCTGTCTGGCCATGTATGTCTGTATGTCTGTATGTATTTTTGTCTGAATGTATATGCATGACAGGGAGAGAGAGAGAGAGAGAGAGAGAGAGAGAGAGAGAGAGAGAGAGAGAGAGAGAGAGAGAGAGAGAGAGAGAGAGAGAGAGAGGTTACTGATCTGTTTATTTTCCTTATTTTTTAATGGAAATTGAGAAGTAAAGTGAAAATTATTACGAAAAAATGTGAAAATATTAAAGTTTTTCTTATTTTTTTCGTTCGTTCGTGTTTATTTGTCATGGCGAGACCGAGTAAATTCGTTTTTTTTTTATATTTTCATCTAATTTATGTTTTTATAATTTTTATTTATTTTGTTTACTCATACATGCAAAATTATTATTATTATTATTATTATTATTATTATTATTATTATTATTATTATTATTATTATTATTATTATTATTATTGTTATTGTTATTATTGTTATTGTTATTATTGTTGTTGTTTTTGTTATTATTCCTGTTATTTTTATTATTTCTCTTTGTGTTTTTGTATTTTTCTGCTTTTCATCCCTTTTTTCTAACTCAAATTCTCCTTCTCTTCCTTCCTTCCTCCTTTCCTTCCTTCTTTCGTTCCATCTTTCGTTCCTCCTCCTCCTCCTCCTCTTCCTCCTCCTCCTCCTACTTCTCCTCCTCGTTGTATTCCTCTTCTTCCTCTTCCTCCTTCCCTGTTATCACTAATTCTCACACCCAATTACATTCCACTTTTTCCATTTATAGAATCAAAACTTTTGCACCCTTCCTCCTCCTCCTCCTCCTCCTCCTCCTCCTCCTCCTCCTCCTCCTCCTCCTCCTCCTCCTCCTCCTCCTCTCCTCCTCCTCCTCTTCCTCCTTCTTCTCTTCCTTCTTCCTTCTCTTCCTCCTCTTTCCAGCATCATCTTTACTTCTTCCATCCAATTATTTTCTCTCTCTCTCTCTCTCTCTCTCTCTCTCTCTCTCTCTCTCTCTCTCTCTCTCTCTCTCTCTCTCTCTCTCTTTAACACACCCTCCTCTCATGCACTCTCCCTTCCATCCTCTCCCCATTCCTTCTCCCTCTCCCTCTCCCTCTCCCTCTTCCACTCTCACTCACCTGCCCAGGGGAGAGAGATAAGACACACTCACGCCTCACCGGTCTTTGAGTAAGGAAAGGAGAGGAGGGAGAGAGAGAGAGAGAGAGAGAGAGAGAGAGAGAGAGGAGAGGAGAGAGAAGGAGAGCGGGGTGTTCTAATGGTGGCTATGATACACGGCTTATCATAGACACATTAATCTGTTAGTAATGATTCTCTCTCTCTCTCTCTCTCTCTCTCTCTCTCTCTCTCTCTCTCTCCTCTCGGGTTATCATTTCAAGGTGAAGCGAGGTGAAGATGATGATGGTGATGAAGGAGAGAGAGAGAGAGAGAGAGAGAGAGAGAGAGAGAGAGAGAGGAGAGGAGACGGAGAGAGAGAGATTCTGTTACACTATTCTTATTCTTTTATTTATTTATTTTGTTATTATTTCTTATATTTTCTCACTTTTATTCTTTTTTTCATTTTTTTCGTCTCTCTCACATCATCATCACTTCCCTCCACTACACACCTCACCATCATCATCATCACCTCACTCTCTCCTCTACCTCCAGTCTTCTCCTTCCTCACATCTCACCATAATCTTTCTCCTTATTCCTTCTCTCTCACCCTCACCATCACCAAGTCATCACCATCTCCCTTCGCATCACGCATTTTTTCATTTATTTTGGATATGATAAGATGGACGATTTAGTTTACATTAGGGAGGGTTTAGGGAGGTCAGAAGATTAATGGCCAAAGTCTTCCCTATTGTAATCCCCACATAAGTTTCCCAAGCAGTATAAAATCATCAAATAGTAAGCAGAATGAATATGAAACGCGTTATTTCTCTGAAGGGGTTTGACATTACTCTATCTCCCTCTCTCTCGTCTTCCTCACATCACCAGCGTCCACTCCCTCACACCTAACCTCTTCTTTCTTACCTCATCCTTACCTTATTGAAAGAAAAAATATAGAAAATCACCTTTTAACCTCTTCGGTACCATGAGGCGTTTCCATATTCATTCTTCTTACTATTTGGTGATTTTATACAGCTTCAGAAACTCATGTGGGGGATTAAAATAGTGAAGACTGTGGCCATTAATCTTCTGACATCCATAGATCCTTGCTAATGTCAATAAAATGATCTAATTGTACACAAATCTCAAGGTAAAGATGTGTCACAGTATTGAAAGGATTAAAATAGTGAAGACTGTGGCCATTAATCTTCTGACCTCCAGAGACCCTTCCTAATGTCAATAAAATGGTCTAATTGTACATAAATCTGAAGGTAAAGATGTGTCACAGTACTGAAAGGATTAGAATAATGAAAACTGTGGCCATTAATCTTCTGACCTCCAGAGACCCTTCCTAATGTCAATAAAAAGGTCTAATCGTACACGAATCTCAAGGTAAAAATATGTCCCAGTACTGATAGGATTAAGCAAACCATTTCTCAACTGAACTGAACTGAAGTGTCCCCTTCCCACAGCTGGCCTGACGGAGTGTGAGTGGTACCCGCCGTGGCTGTGGATCCTGTGCATCGTGCTGGCCGTGCTGTTTGTTATTATGATGATTATTAACATCTTCCTGTGCTCCGCCATGACCTTGCTCCTGCACCAAGTCTGAGGTCATCGAGAAAGAGCCATCCATCATTGAGGAGTACGACCCTTATCGCTCCTGGCACGGCTCTCAGTACGGTTCCAGGTACGTCATGCTAGGTTAAAGGTCAGGCAAGGTCATTTTATTCACAGGTCTGGTAAGGTCATTCATTCTGTTCTCATGTCAGGCAAGGTCTTTCTATTTATTCATGTGTCAGGTAAGGTGAGGGTAAGGTCATTTTATCTATTTAAAGGTCAGGTAAGGTCATTCTATCTATTCAAAGGTCAGTTAAGGTCATTCTACCTAATTTAAAGATCAGGCAAGGATGTTCTATCTATTCACAGGCTAGGTAAGCTCATTTTATCTAATCACATGTCAGGTATGGTCATTATATCTATTTAAAGGTCAGGCAAGATTATTCTACCTATCTATTTAAAGGTCAGGCAAGGTCACTCTATTATCAGGTCAGGTAAGGTCACTATATCTATTTAAGGGTCTGGCAAGGTCATTTTATTTTTCTCTTAATGGACAATGGAGGTGACTTTAAAGGTATTCCAGGTCACTGTATACTGGTCAAAGTCACTGTAGGTCATTATCCAGGTCATTTGAGGTCACTGTATTTGGGTCAAGGTCATTCAGGACACTGAAGGACATTCTAGGTCACCCAGTCATGCTAGGTCACTGTGTCTTTGTATAGAGGTTAGGGTGATTCACAGGTCATTTGTAAGTGGCCACCCTGTGAAGTATCCCGCTCTTCATAGCGGTCAAACAGGAGCAAATGCTTCTGCTGTGTCCATTAAGAACGTTCGGGCAGGGTGTCTCACAGTGCCTGCTTGCCCAAACCTAGCTAGAAAGGTAAGCGTTATGGATTCACCTAAGGGTAAACAGCGTATTTTTCTTCACCTAAGGGTAAATAACAGAGGCTACTTTTCTTCCTTGCTTTAGTGACACCCATCCAAGTACTAATTGGTCCCAACGTTGCTGAACTTCGCTGATCGGACGAGAAGCGGTGTGTTCAGTTCAACGTGGTGTGGTCATTGGTGCTTGAGTGACGATAGCTATCACAGAAGTCGTTCTTTATACAATATACATACAATTTCTCATAATGCAATACGTTATAATAGTATTGGTGTGCGTGTATCTATTTGTCTGTGATGTGGAAGTGTAAGAGGAAATTAAGAGGAAAAGAATGTACGTGTTATGTCTGTGAAGAAAAGCCGTAGAAACGAATAGTAGGAAGAAATAGTTATAGAAAAAAATGTAAAAAAAAAAAAAAAAATGGCTCTAGAGTGGCAGAATAGAGCATGGGACAGAAGAGCGTGAAAGAAAATGAATGAATGTAAGGGCACACTACACTTTTAATGTCACTATAGGTCAAGGTCAGTATTAAGGTCATCCAAGGTCATTCAAGGTCATCAGGTCATTTTAGGTCACCAGGTTATTGTAGATCATTATGTCCTTTTTAGAGCTCATTTGGATTTATAGGTCATTTGAGGTCACTGTGTATGAGTTAAGGTCACTGTTAAGGTCATTCAAGGTCATTCAACGTCACCAGGTCATTCTAAGTCACTATGTCTTTGTATAGGGATTAGGTCATCTTAGGTCACTATTAAGGTCACTATTAAGGTCATTCAAGGTCATTCAAGGTCACTAAGTCATTCTTTGTATTTAAGTATTACTCTCTCTCTCTCTCTCTCTCTCTCTCTCTCTCTCTCTCTCTCTCTCTCTCTCTTCCTGTTTTCTTGCTTCTCTGTTCTTGTTTCTTTCACTTTTCTTCTCTTTTTCCTCTTCTCTCTTCTCTTGTCCTCTCCTCACCTCCTCTCTTCTCACTCTTCCTCCTCCTCTTCCTCTTCTTCCTCCTCCTCCTCATCCTCGTCGTCGTCCTCGTCCTCCTCTTCATTTTGTATTCTGGCAAGGGTCACAGGTTGGCTCTCTCTCTCTCTCTCTCTCTCTCTCTCTCTCTCTCTCTCTCTCTCTCTCTCTCTCTCTCTCTCTCTCTCTCTCTCTCTCTCTCTCTCTCTCTCTCTCTCTCTCTCTCTCTCTCTCTCTCTCTCTCTCTCTCTCTTCATTCACTCTCGTGTTCTTTCTCTTCTTCCTCTTCATTTCTCTTCCTTCTTTTCTTACTTTCTTTTCTTTTCCATATTCTTTTGTTCCTTCATTCCTTCTCTTGTTCTCTTTCTTTCATTTCCTCTTCCTCCTCCTCTTCCTTCTTATTCGTCCTCTTCCTTTGCCTTCTTCCTTTCCTCCTCCTCTTCCTTTCTCATCATCTTCCTTCTTACTAATATTTCTTTCCTTCTCCTTCATCTTCTTCTGCTGTTTTATCTCCATTCTCTCCTCGTTCATCTTTCCTCCTCCAGCTCCTCATCCTCTTACTCCTCCTCCTCCTCCTCCTCCTCCTCCTCCTCCTCCTCCTCCTCCTCCTCCTCCATTCCCTCCTCTTCAGTTTTCGCTCGTCTCTCCTTTAGTTACCCTTGTTACATTTCTCTTATTCTCTTTTCGTTCTCCTCTTTGTCTTTTCTCTTTCTTATTCTCTATTTTCCTTATTCTTTTATTCTTCAATCTCTTTTTTCCTTCTCATTTATTTTGCTTCCTTTTGTCTTCTCTTTCTTTCATCATATTTTTTTTTCTATTTTCTCCATTCCTCCTTCTTTCACTTCTCTTTCCAATGTTCTCTCTCTCTCTCTCTCTCTCTCTCTCTCTCTCTCTCTCTCTCTCTCTCTCTCTCTCTCTCTCTCTCTCTCTCTTCAGTTATTCGTCTGGCTTTGGGTCTGTGTCACGGAGCTCTCTCTCTCTCTCTCTCTCTCTCTCTCTCTCTCTCTCTCTCTCTCTCTCTCTCTCTCTCTCTCTCTCTCTCTCTCTCTTTTCTCCTTCACTTCTTTCATTCATTCCTGTTCTCCCTTACCTTTCCCTCCTCTCCCCTCTCCCCTCTCCCCTCTTCCGAAGCAGGCCAGGGAGAGAAGGCCAGGGGTTGGAGGGGAGGTTATGGGGGTAGGTCAGGGGGGGGGTGAGCCTCGTGAAATATTCGAATGCGCGGCCCGGGTTGCTGTGACGCCAGGAGGAGGAGGAGGAGGAGGAGGAGGAAGAGGGCAAGAGAGACGGGAAAGATGGAGTATAAAGCTAGAGGTGGAGAAGGAAAGAGTGGATGGAGGATTAGGAGTGAAAGTGGAAAGGAGGAAGAGAAGGAATTAAAGAAGAAGAGGTGGAAGAAGAGGATGGAAGGGAAGAGGGAAGTAGGTAAAGGTAAATGGAGGAGATGGGAAGGAGGATGACGAGAAGAAAATGAGAGGAGGAGGAGGAGGAGAAGGAGAAGGAGGAGGAGGAGGTGGAGGTGGAGAAGGGAAAAGAGAAAGAAGGAATGAAAAAGCAGAAGAGAAGAGGAGAGAAAGAGATGGAAAACATGAAAGGGGAAGGAAGAAAAAGATTAAAGAGGAACCAGAGAGAGAGAGAGAGAGAGAGAGAGAGAGAGAGAGAGAGAGAGAGAGAGAGAGAGAGAGAGAGAGAGAGAGAGAAATTAACACATAGAAGATGAATATAAGAGAAAATAAAGAAAAAAAATAGAAAAAGAGATAGAGAAGGGAGAGGATTGGAGAAACACTGGAAGAAGAAGAAGAAGAGGAAGAAGATAGACAAAAGGAGAATAAAAATGATCAAAATCTAGAAGAAGAAGAAGAAGAAGAGAATAAGGAATAGAAGAAAAAAAAATGGAAAAGAGAGAGGAGAAAAGTTAGAAAGATGAGGAATAATGAATAATAGATAGAAACAAAGAAAATAGAAGAGAAAAGTAAACCAAATGAAAGAAAATGAAATAGAAGATAGGAAATAGCAAAGAGAAAGAGAGGAGAAAGAAAGACAATTGGAGAAGGGAGAGTATTATTATCAGAGGGAGAAGAAAGGGAGAGAGATAAGAGGGATGAGGGAGAGGCTTAGTAAGGGAAAAGTGAGGGAAGAGAGGGAATTGGAGGGAGAGGGAATCAGGTGTAGAGAAATGATGGAAGAGAAAGAAGGTAGAAAGAGAAGTAAGGGAGAGAAGTGATAAGAAAAGGAGAAAGGAGAGAAACTTGAAAGATTTAGAGGAGAGAGGGTTTGAGGGATAAAGAAGAGGAGAGGGAGAGGAGAGGAGGAAAGCGTTTATGGAGAAGGGAGGAGGAAAAACGAAAGGAGAACGGAGAGAACGAAGGAGAATGATGGAGAGGAAGTAGAAAAGAAAAAATGGAACAAATAGATATAAAAGAGAGAGGAGAAATGGTTGATAAAGGAAGATAAAAAGGAGTTAATGAAGAAAATAAGATAAAAAATACAAGGAGAGGAGAGGAAAGGTGGTTGAGAGAGAGAGAGAGAGAGAGAGAGAGAGAGAGAGAGAGAGAGAGAGAGAGAGAGAGAGAAGAGGAGAGGCGATAAGAAGGAAGAAAGGAAGGAAAGAGAGAAGGAAAAATAAGGTTGAGAAAATGAGAGAAGAAAGGAGAGGAGATACAAAGGAAGGAAGGAAGAAAGGAAGGAAGGAAGGAAAGTGAGGAGATAAAGGAAGTGACCAGGAAAATGAGGGAAGAGAAGAATTATTGACGAAGAGAAGATGGAAAGGAAAGAGAGGAGGAGAGGAGAGGCTGGAGAAAGATTGGGAGAGGGGAGGAATTAGGTAAGGCGGAGAGAGAGAGAGAGAGAGAGAGAGAGAGAGAGAGAGAGAGAGAGAGAGAGAGAGGAGAGGAGAAGGGGATGGAGAGAGAGGGGAGAGGAGAGAGGGAGTGGCACTTTCCTCGCGGTAAGGCTGTTCGGGGGACTAAGTTATTTAGTGTGGCGGTGCCTGGGTTGTGGCACCGCTCCTCTGATACTACACGACGCCATGTTGGGAGTGCCACACGGACCCTCACTGTCTTAAACTTGGCACTGTCTCGGACGTGGCTCGTGGCATTGATTATAAAGAAGCTGCTATGAATTTCTATATCTTATTCACTTTTTGGTAGTTATTGAATGTTCTAAGTAATGTTATTGTATTGTTCATCACTATCTTGCGTCTGGCACTGTCCTGAGATGTCTTTACTGGCACTATTCATATATTTAGTGCTCAATTTTTTTTTTCATCATTTTTTTATCAAAGAACATATTTTTTTTTACCTTGATATGTTTGAGACGTCTTTCGTGGCACTGTTTATATCTCTAGTGCTCACATTTTTTCATTATGTTTTTTTCGAAGGACATTTTTTTTTTATCTTGCGTGTGGCACTGTCCTGAGATGTCTTGCGTGGCACTATCTCCTGAAGTGCTGTTATTTATTATTTGTTTATTATATTCTATTATTATTAACACCTTCATAGGATATTTAATTTTCCTAGCATTATTACTTCATTAATTAAGCATAATATTAAATCTGGTACTGCTTAGCTTGATCCATCTTACTCTCTTGGCACCATGCGTATCTATGCATCAGATACTAATTGGCACTAACAAATCACTGCTATTACTCTCATATATCTTAGTATTTCCTTCTTGGCACTGGCACTGTTCGCTGTAATGAGTGTCACTGTTATTATGGAAAGTTTAAAGAGAAAGAGGCATAAGAGATAGAAGAATTGATTATGAAAGAGATATTTAGACACGTGAAAAGGAGAGAAGAGGATGAAGCAGTGAAGAAGGCAATGATGGCGGAAGTTACGAGGAGAAGGAGTGTTGGGAGACAGAGATGGAGAGACGTAACAAGGAGTGACATGAACAAGTTAGGAGTTGAAGAAGATGATGCAATGGATAGAGACAAAAGAAGGCAATGATGGCGGAGGTTAGGGAGGAGAAAGAGTGTTGGGAGACGAAGAATAAGAAGGAGAGACGTAACAGGGAGTGGCATGGACAAGTTAGGAGTTCAACAAGATGTAATGGATAGAAGCAGATGGAGAAGGATAACTCGAGCGGCTGACCCTGCAGTACAATGGGATTAAGGTCGCATGAAGAAGATTAGGGAAGAGAAAAGAAAGAAGAGATAGAAATTTTAGACAGATGAAAAGGAGAGAAAAAGTAGAAAATTACGGAAGAGAAGAAAAAGAGAACAGAAATTTTAGACAAGAAAAGAGGAAAAAAAGTAGGTTAGGGAGGTGAAAAAAAGAGGACATAAGATTTTTAGACAAGAAGAAAAGGAGAAAAAAAGTAGAAAATTAGAGAAGAGAGAAAATAAAAGAAAACATAAGATTTTTAGACAGAAGAAAAGGGGAAAGAGTAGGGTCGTGCCATTACCTACCGTCTCTGGCACTATTCTTGGCAGTGTCCCCTCTCAGTGCCAGGTTGAAGGTGCAGTGGCGTGTGTTTCCTGTGGCACCGTCATTTGGTTTGGGCGTTGTAACTTTTTCTTCTCATTATTGGTTCTTGTAACTTTTAACCTTCATTTGTAATTGTTTATTGCTTGCCCTTATTGAATTTTTCCTCCTCCTCCTCCTCCTCCTCTTCCTCCTCCTCCTCCTCCTCCTTCTCGTTATCCTCCTCCTTCTCCTCCTTCCTCATACTTATATTTCTTCTTTCTCTCTTCTTCTTCTTCCTCCTCCTCCTCCTCCTCCTCCTCCTCCTCCTCCTCCTCCTCCTCCTCCTCCTCCTCCTCCTCCTCCTCCTCCTTCTCCTCCTCCTCCTCTTCCTCCTCCTCCTTCTCTTCCTGCTCCTCCTCCTCGTCTTTCTCATTTCTTTCCTCACACTTATATTTCTTCTTTCTCTCTTTTTTTTCCTCCTCTTCTTCCTCCTCCTTCTCGTCCTCGTCTTCCTCCTCTTCCTCCTCCTCCTCCTCCTCCTCCTCCTCCTCCTCCTCCTCCTCCTCCTCCTCCTCCTCCTCCTCCTCCTCCTCCAAGTAATTAATTTTGTGCAGTATTCCTATTCGTCTTTGTGCGTGTGTGCGTGTGTGTGTGTGTGTGTGTGTCCACACACACACACACACACACACACACACACACACACACACACACACACACACACACACACACACACACACACACACACACACACACACACACACACACGCACACAAAGTTATTGATTGATTCTATTTTTTATCTTCCCTCTGTTGGTCTTCTCTCAATTTTTATTTTGTTAGCTTTTAATTCTTCCTTCCTCCTCTCTCTCTCTCCCTCTCCCTCTCTTCCTCTCCCTCTCCCTCTCCTCTCCCTCTCCGTCTATCTACCCTTTGGTCTCTCTTTGGCTGAAGCAACAAGGTAGTAAAAACGATAGCGAGGGGGAAGAGAGAGAGAGACAGAGAGAGAGAGAGAGAGAGAGAGAGAGAGAGAGAGAGAGAGAGAGAGAGAGAGAGAGAGAGAGAGAGAGAGAGAGAGAGAGAGCGTGGTTAATTGAAGAGCGAGTGATAAATTTGAAAGAAAGAGAAGATTAGAATGAAAACCTGGATGAGAACGATTTTGAGAACGAAATCTGAGGTGGTAGTAGTAGTAGTAGTAGTAGTAGTAGTAGTAGTAGTAGTAGTAGTAGTAGTAGTAGCAGTAGTAGTAGTAGTAGTAGTTGTAGTAGTAATAGTAATAGTAGTAGTAGTTGTAGTTTTTTTTACATTACAAAAGGAAAACAAAGTGTTGGAAAAAAAAAATCCCGTTGTAGTAGTAGTAGTAGTAACAGTAGTAGTAGCAGTAGTAGCAGTAGTAGCAGTAGTAGTAGTGGTAGTAATAGAAAAACGAATGAAATAGAGAAAAGAAATGAATAGATAAATACATTGAAATAAGAGGGAAGAGAGTAGAGAAGAGAAGAAGGAAGACAATAGAACACAGAAAGAAAAATAAACAGTAGAAACAGAGAGAAACAAGAAGAAGAAGAAGGAGAGAGAAATAAACCATAGAAAGAAGGAAGAGAAAGAGAGAGAAAGAGAGAGGACAATGAAAAGTGGAGAAGAAATAAAGGAGGAGATAGAAGGTAACGGAAGGAGGAATAAGAGGAAGAGAAAGAGGAGGAGGGGGAAGAGGAGGAGGAGGAGGAGGAGGAGGAGGAGGAGGAAGGAGAATTGGACACAAGAGTAAGAAGGACACAAGTAGCAGTGATTGATGAGTAAGATTTGTGCAGGGAACTCTCGTGAAGGAGGAACATGAAGGAAGGAGGTGAAGGAAGTGAAGGAGGTGAAGGAGAGGCGTCTGTGAGAAGTATTGGTGCATTCCTTCACACTGAGGAGGGAAAGAGGGAAGCACAGGGAAGGACTTGGCATATGCCAGAGAGAGAGAGAGAGAGAGAGAGAGAGAGAGAGAGAGAGAGAGAGAGAGAGAGAGAGAGAGAGAGAGAGAGAGAGAGTGTGTTATACTATATTTCCTTTTTTCTCATGTTTTTTTATTGTTTAATATTTAATTTCCATTAATTTTGTTTTATTTTGTTCTATTTTTTTCATTTTATCGCTTTTTTTCAGTTTCGTTTGTTGCTTATCCCTGTCTTCGTTTCCTTTCCAATTTTCTCTTTCATCTTTCATTCATTCTCCTTTTCGTTCTCTCTTTTATGTCTTCCCTTTACATTTAACTTTTTTTTTTCCTCCTCTCTTCCTTCCTCTCTTTCACCTTTTCCTCCTCTCTCATGCTTTTTATTTCCAAGTCTCCATTCATTAGTCTCTCCTCTTTTCTTATATTTTCTTGCCTCTATCTCTGACTTATTCTCTTTCTCTATTTTCACGTATCTTTTAATCCGGTCTCGCTCACTCACTCACTCACTCACTTACTCACACACTCACTCACTCACTCACTCATATACCCATTCATTTATTCTCTCTCTCTCTCTCTCTCTCTCTCTCTCTCTCTCTCTCTCTCTCTCTCTCTCTCTCTCTCTCTCTCTCTCTCTCTCTCTCTCTCTCCGTGTTTCTTATGTATACTCATTCTCTCTAACTCATTCATTCTTTTACTCATTTTCTCACTCACTCCTTCCACATTTACTCCTCAACTTCTCACACTCACTCCCTTACTCTCACACACTCACTCCCACACTCACTCCACCTTAACTCCTAACCTACTTTCACATACCTTATTCCACTCCCTTATATAGTCTCACCTGACACTCCTTACTCCCACAGGTACTCCCTCAACGGCAAGGGATACACCTCAGGCGCCTCCACACTCAACTCCGCCCGCTCCGTGTCCTCCCACTCCGACCACTACGTTGCTGTTCACTCCCGCCCTAACTCCCGCTACTCCGGCCACCACTCCCTCAAGCACGAGCGGCCCCACCACCACCATCACCACCACTCCCGCGGCCCTCCTCCACCACCGGCAGCCATTACTCCGGGAAATATTAAAGGAAGTGGAGGAGGGAGTGAAGAGATAGAGGGAGTTATTGGCTTTCTCTATCTCTCGTGCTGTCTACTCCTCTTCCTCTTGTTGTTGCAGTGTCTCCATCTCCGTCTCCTCCTCTCCTCCTCCTCCTCCTCCTCCAATCGATGTCCTAATGGTGTTCTAAGGTGTGTTAATATTTTTACTGTGGTTTGTGCTTGATTTGTTCATAGAAAATGGTGTGTGTGTATCTTGGTGCTGTAGAAAATGGGGTACTTGTGTTCTGTGTATTGTAGCCTTGGTTTGTGTCATAGAAGGTGTAATGTGTAATGTGTAATGTGTGGATTTTGTACCGTAGTAAAATCGTGTAGGTTTGTATTTTTGTATTATAGGAAGTGTCAAGCGTGTCTCAATTTTTAGGTACTGTGTGTATGTGTGTATGTGTGTCTAACTTATGTGTACATGCGTGTAGGTGTAGTTAATGTGTACTGTGTAACTGGTCGAGGAAGTAATAGTAGAAGTATTAAGTAGTATAAGTAGTAGTAGTAGCGGTAGTATGCTAACAAGACGGTACCTTCAGGGGTCGTGGATATAAACAAGTTAATGAGTTTACGCAAGACTCCCCTCCTCGTTCTACAGTACACAGAAAACGAGGTGAATTCCACGAAGATGGTATTATTGTTATTATTACTATTACTATTATTTTTATTATTTATTATTATAGCACGATCTATACAGCAGATACAAAAAAAAAAAAATATATCTTTCTCTCTCTTCACTAAACAGAAAAGGAAGTGCAATATGAAGAGAAAACAGACGAGGAGATATTGTTATTATTTTCATTATTATTGTTATCATCGTTTTATTATTTATTCTTTTAGTGCGATCAATATAGCAGAGAGAATAACAAACCTTTCTCTCCTCTCTCTTCACTAAACAGAAAAGAAAACGTAATATGAAAAAGAAAATAGTTGAAGAGATATTGTTGTTATTTCTATTGTTATCATTATTAGCGATACTTTTATTCTTTTATTTTTTAATGATACGAATATAGAAGAGATGAAAAAAAATCCCTTCTCTTCAATCTCTCTCATAAACCCCCCCAAAAAAAAGAAAAAGAAAACGTAAGGTAAAAAGAAAACGGATGAGGAGATATTGTTATTATTTCTATTATTACTATCATTATTAACGTTGCTCTTATTTTCTATCTAATAATACAAATAAAGAAGAGATAAAAAAATGACAGTCCTTTATATCTTCTCACTAAACAGAAAAGAAAACGTAACAAAAAAATAAATATGATATAAAAAGGCAAAGTAAGAAAAGAAACTATCAACAAAACTTTCCACTGGTCACTTTCTCACTAAACAGAAAAGAAAACGGAGGCCCAAAATAAATGAATGGATACTATTATTACAACTACTACTATTACCTCGCGGGCACAAACAAAACGAGATATTACTATTACCACTATCATAATTCCACCTTGCTCACCTTCTCACTAAACAGAAAAGAAAACGGAAGCCAAAAATAAATGATGTGATACTATTATTACAACTACTACTATTACTTTGCTTTGGTCACTAGTGGGTACAAAAATAATGGTGAGAAACGCCGCGCCGGACCGTAAGAGAAAGAAGCAGAATTGTAAAGTAAGAGAACCGGATCAGCGTGGTCTTGAAGGTGTCTCGATCCGCGCCTCGTAAAGGGAATCAGCCAAGGTGGGAAAAACAAAGGGAAAAGTGAGGGGAAAACACGGATAGGTAGGGCGTCTCTTGGTGTACCCTACAGAGAGAGGGGAAGAGGGAGAAGGGGAGTAGGTGAGAGGGGAATGAGTAGGAGAATCACGTGAGAGGTCCATGATTGAAACTGAATCCGTAAAAGTTGATAAGAAATTATAAGAAATTGAATTATCGAAAAAAGGGGATTGAAATGTAAGACGAGTGCAAGAGAGAGAGAGAGAGAGAGAGAGAGAGAGAGAGAGAGAGAGGAGAGGAGAGGAGAATGGCGATATACATATTTATAAAAAGAAAAAAAGAGAAAAGCGACATTAAATATAGACAAATAATGAATAAATTAAACCAGGAAATAAGAACAAGAAGAAAAAAAGACACTAAATATTAGACAAAATGATAAAAACAACGTCAAACGAGAGAAAAAAGAAAATAGATGAGGAAAAAAATGGACAAAAAAATAAGAACAAGAAGAAAAATAACAATGAGAGAGAGAGAGAGAGAGAGAGAGAGAGAGAGAGAGAGAGAGAGAGAGAGAGAGAGAGAGAGAGAGAGAGAGAGAGAGAGAGAGAGAGAGAGAGAGAGAGAGAGAGAGAGAGAGAGAGAGAGAGAGAGAGAGAGAGAGAGAGAGAGAGAGAGAGAAAGATAGAAAAAAACAGCTGAAAAAACATATTAACCCAGGACTCGTATTTATTTTTCCTGACGGGCCATTAGGCAGATAAACAAGAGGAAAGTAATGAAACGTGAAAGGCGCCACCGTAGACTTTTCTCCCGCAAAAGTTACCCAAGAAAAAATGACCTCCCGTTTTCTTTCTTTCTCCTCTCCCTCGACATTTTTCCCTCTCTTCTTGGTTTTTCCCTCCGTTTTCTGTTCCGTCTGTCACAACATTCAACATTCCGCAGTTTGGTCATAGTTGGAGGGAAAACAAAAGGAAATAAAAACAAGACTTTCAAATAAAAGAATGAAAGAAAAGATGTATTTACGTTCGTGGAGTAAGGGATGAGAGAGAGAGAGAGAGAGAGAGAGAGAGAGAGAGAGAGAGAGAGAGAGAGAGAGAGAGAGAGAGAGAGAGAGAGATAGCAAAATGGGGAATTCAATACTCTTTTCCTCCTCTTTTTTTTTTATTCAGGATACGATGAACGACAGAACGCGCTCGGAAACCATAAAGAAAACGAGATACGTGTCCTTGATTCTTTTTTTTTCATCTCATTTTTCTTTTTTTTTTTTTGCTGATTTTGAAAAGTTACTGATATGATTCTGCTGATTTCTGGAACGTGTTAACCGGGTCAGTGTGTCTCGAGCCTTACCTGTAATGCTCGCCAGGTCACACGTGTCATAACTCTGAACATACTGAATTATGGACATAGTGTTATTATCAGGTGTAAAAGGAGATTTGCTGAATATTATTGATGGTTCTAAATGGATAGCAATGATTGTTCTTTAGTACGAGAGTTTGTGGCAAAGAATATTGTTGTTGTGGATTGGTGAGAGAGAGAGAGAGAGAGAGAGAGAGAGAGAGAGAGAGAGAGAGAGAGAGAGAGAGAGAGAGAGAGAGAGAGAGAAACAATATGTAAGCTATTCGTAACCATTTCAAGTAACCCCATCTTTCTCCTCACTTCCTCCTCCTCCTCCTCCTCCTCCTCCTCCTCCTCCTCCTCCTCCTCCTCCTCCCCCCTCCTCCATTTCCTCGTCCTCCTGCTCTCCTCGTCGTGAGTAATATAAACACACGCTATATTTCTCCCTCCCCGGCTCTCCCTCCCTCTCCCTCCCTCACCCTAACGTAACCCTGAGGGATGAACACTCACGGCCAGATTCCAACCTAAAATTATGTGCTCGTTACCTAACACGCATATGAGAGAGAGAGAGAGAGAGAGAGAGAGAGAGAGAGAGAGAGAGAGAGAGAGAGAGAGAGAGAGAGAGAGAGAAAGATATATTGTTGTTATTTGTTTATTATCATTATTATTATTATTATTATTATTATTATTATTATTATTATTATTATTATTATTATTATTATTATTATTATTATTATTGTATGCCCTTAAGTTAAGGATACCCCATTTTCTACTACGACATGGTAAAGAACGAATAGAAAACGAAGGTCAGCCACCATTTTCTACCCAAACAGAAAATGGGAAGCACAAAAACACACACAAAAAGGCAAATTATAATTACGTTTTCTTCCATGGCTATGTTGAACAGAAAACGAGATCTGAGCGATAATAGGAGAAAGAAAGAGAGAGAGAGAGAGAGAGAGAGAGAGAGAGAGAGAGAGAGAGAGAGAGAGAGAGAGAGACAGTCAAAACGGAAAGATCTAGGCATGACATGAGCTATTTCACTTTTATTTTCTCACACCGCACTTAAGGAAAAATAAATGCGGTTAGGTTTTGTCTCATTGGCCGGGGGGGTGGGGGGGCGGGGAGGACAGTTTGGGGGAGAAATGGGAAGAAGGGAGGTCTAATCTATTTTCCTCACTCACTCACTCACTCACTCACTCGCTCACTCGCAAACAGGCATACATTTTTTTTTCTTTTTCTTCAAAGTTTTTTTTGTCTTTAATTTCATTTCCTCATTTTCTTTTCTTTGTTTTCTTTATTTTTATTCAGTGTGATTTTTCTTTCTTGGTGTTTTCATCTGAAGCTCTCTGTGTCACCGTCTGTCTGTCTGTCTCTCTCTCTCTTCTCTCTCTCATCTGTAATGCCTCTATCTTGACTCCTATCTTTATTGTTATCTTTTATTACCGTCTTGTATTGTTCTGTGTTCGTTCCCTGATAATAATGTTCCCAACTATCTTCTTCTTATCTGCTCTCCCTATCTCCGGGTCATGGCTGTCTTGTTTGTCTCATTCCTTATCTGTATTCCAGTCCAGATTGCTTGTTTTCATGATTTTTTGCCCCATTTTTCTGGTTATTATCTTGTGTTACTCTTCTTCCTCGTTTACTTCTTCTTCTTCTCTCTCTCTCTCTCTCTCTCTTTTTTTTCTTTCTTTCTTCTTAATCTTCGTTCTCTTCGATTTTCATTAATATTACATTGAAGGTTCGTCCTTATGACCTTTCCGTATTACGTGATTCCCTCCTCCTTCCCTCCCTCTCCCTCTCCCTCTCCCTCTCTTTCATTCATCTATAGTTTATCAGAATCTCTCCTTCCCTCACTTTTGCCCTTCAGCCTCCCTCCATCTTTTCTCTCCATCTGGCATCGTTCACAAGATTCCTCCTTCCTTCCCTCCCTCCCTCCCTCCCTCCCTCCCTCCCTCCAGCACAGTACCATTTCAGAGTCCATTTTTCTCTCTTTCTCTCTCTTCTTCTATTTCTTCTCCACTTTTCGTCCTCTGCTTTCTACATCTTCTTCCTTTCCAATTTCTTTCTTTCTCTATTTTTTTCTTTTCTGGTTACGTGTTTTATTTTCTTAGTTTTCTTAGCATTAATCTTGTCTTGTTTTCATTTCTACTCGTCAATTTTTTTTATTTATCTAATATGTCATTTCTTTTTCTGTGTATATCATCTTTTCCCCTTCTCTTATTTCTAATTCTTTTCTCTTTTATCAATCTCTCTTCGTCTTTTGCGTTTCTTCTCACCACTATCTTCAAATCTTTATATTTTCTATTTAATTTTATCTTTCCTTCTTCAATAATCTCCTCCCTTACATTCACACACCTTCCTTCTCTAGTACTTCTTCACCGCCCTTCAGTCCCCGTCCCTTCCTCTCTCCCCGCCTCCCCAGTCTGCTTGCCTCGTGTCCCCCTGGCCATCGTGAGCGTGGGTTGGAGCCTCGGTATAACAAACTAACGATAATAGTGTACATAATATAACGTGCATTCAGAGGTACTAGTAGCTAAGAGTGAACCCTCGAGAACTGCATGAGTCTCCCCTTCAAAAGAGTGAGGCTCCGTTTTCTTTATCATTCGAGGAAATGAAGATGTGCAATGGTTGTTGTTTCTATTCCCGTGTTCTGTTTGTGATTGTGATTCCCGTTTTTTATTCCTTGATGGTGTGAAAGAAAACGGTGTGTGGTTCTCGAGGGGTACTCTTTTTATGACTGGTTATGTGTATACAGTACGTGTTGTGCTACTTTCGTGCATAATGAAGTACGGATATGCAAAAGTCTTGATCTTGTCTTTTTTTTTTTTTTATCTTGTATACACTAACAGTTCCCTCGCGTCTGTTGCTGTTGTTGTTACTAATATTATTACTTGCCCTTCATCTATTATTATTATTATTATTATTATTATTATTATTATTATTATTATTATTATTATTATTATTATTATTATTATAATTTAATTGTCATTATCATTCTTGCTATCAGTTTTATTATTGCCATTATTATCATTATCTTTATTATTCTATCGGTTTTTTTTCAATATTTGTAGATAAGAGAAGGGAACACACACACACACACACACACACACACACACACACACACACACACACACACACACACACACACACACACACACACACACACATTGGTTAATCACTCATCTCTCACGATTGATATCCCATTATTCGCCTCCTCCTCCTCCTCCTCGTCGTCCTCCTCCTCCTCCTTCTCCTCCTCCAAACCTGAGCAGAAGGAAGGGTAATTGGAGAAGAGGGAAGGAGTAGGAGGAACTAACCCACTGACTCTTATGTGGGAAGGGGTGTAGGGATGAAGGGAGAATGGGAGAGGTGAGGCTGCAGTGAGGTGGGAGCATGACCTTGAAGAGAGAGAGAGAGAGAGAGAGAGAGAGAGAGAGAGAGAGAGAGAGAGAGAGAGAGAGAGAGAGAGAGAGAGAGAGAGAGAAATTATTAGGGTTTATGAATTGAAACAAGTTTATATTATGACAGGAACATTACATAACATAACATTTAATGGAGGATATAACAAGGAAATTACACAGGTATAAAATAAATGAAATAACACATTCACACGTGATAATTATGGAAAAGAGTAGAATTAAAGCCTTTCTTTTTATAATGTTGAAAGTCATGAAAAGAAGAAAGAGATTGTTACAAGAGTTTCAGTTCTTGTTTTGAAATAGAGGAAAAAAAAATAGAGATAATTTAATAAGAAAGTGTGTTACAAGATTTCTAGTTCTTGTTTTGGAATGGAAAATAAATAAAAACTTGTTCATATAGAAGAGTGTTGCAAGATTTTTACTTCTTGCTTTGAAATAGAAAAAAAAGACCAGTTAATTAGGAAAATGAATAATAAAGAAGAAAAACACTTTGAAATTAACAAAAAAAAAAAAAAAGATTAATCACGTTTGTTTATATATGTGTGTGTGTACGTGTGTATGTACGTGCGTGTTGGTGTACCCTTCTCATTATCCTTATTTAATAGTTTCATCATTGTTTATTATTGTATTTAACCTTTCCCAGCCTTGCGTTAGTTCTGATTAACAAGCATCCGCCGCTGCCACCATTGCGCGTCATCCGTCCCGCTGCCACCATTTGCGTCACATCCCCGCTACCCCCATTAATGTCACATCGTCACCGCCTCGTCACGCTCGTCATCCTCGTCATCGTCATCGTTACGCTTAAATTTCACGTAACCCTAAATTTGTGTAACCTTTTTTTTATATAATTTCTGTATTCTTTTTTTTCTCTGTGTAAATCGTTTTGCCCTGGTTTTATAATTCTATTAATATGTAACAGAAATATATGTTTATAGCCGTGGATGTTGTTTTTTTTATCTTTCGTTCTTTTTCCTTTTTTTTTTTTTTTAAAATTTATTTATTGATGTGTCCTTCAGTGCTTGTTTGTTTATTGGTTGAATAGTAAGTGTTTGTTTTGTTTACGTAGTTTAGTTTTCATTTATTTTATCTGATTTATATGTTTACTTTTTTTTTTCTCTTCCTCATATTTGTACTACTACTTTAACTGCTGCTGCTTCTACTACTACAACAACTACTACAACAATTACTACTACTACTACTACTACTACTACTACTATTACATCCTATTCTCCATACAGTGTCCTTCCTTCCTTTTCCTTTTTTTCTTCCTCGTTCTTGTTTTTGTTTAAATTTCCATTCATTTCCCTTCCCTTAGCATACACCACAACACCGCTGTCTTCCTTTTACCTTATCTTTTCCGTTTTTCCCTTCTCTTTTTCTCTTTCGTTTTCTTCCCTTATTACTCTCTTCTTTCCTTCCTTTTCTTATCTTTTCCTTTTTCCCATCTCTTTCTCTTTCGTTTCCTCTTTTCCTTTTTCCTCTTCTCTTACCCCCCTCTGTCCTTCCTTTCCTTATTTTTTCCATCTTTTTTTCTCTTTCTTATTCCTTCCTTCCTTTCCTCTTACTCTTTTGTCGTTTCCATTTCTCTATCTTTTTTTCTCTTTCTCTTTTCCTCCCTTCCTTTTTCCTCTTCTCTTACCCTCTTCTGTCCTTCCTTTCCTTATCTTCTCCATTTCCCCATCATCTTTCTCTTTCGTTTTCCTTCATTCCTTTTCCTCTTACCCTCTTCTACCCTTCCTTTCCTTATCTTTTCCATTTTCCCAATTTTTTTTCTTTCGTTTTCCTTCATTCCTTTCCTCTTACCCTCTTTTACCCATCCTTTCCTTATCTTCTCCATTTCCCCATCATCTTTCTCTTTCGTTTTCCTTCATTCCTTTTCCTCTTACTCTCTTCAGTCCTTCCTTTCCTTATCTTTTCCATTTCCCAATCTTTTTTTCTCTTTCGTTTCCCTCCCTTCCCTTTTCCCTTCTTCTCTTATCCTTTCCCATCCTTCCTCCCTCCTCACAGATGCCATGTTGGTCCCTTCATTAACTTGTTATTGTTGTTTGAAAAATTCTTGCCAAACTTCGAGGACAAACGATAATTGCTCCTCCTCTCTCTCTATATATATACTTTTTATTCTTTTCTTTACTTTCCTGTAGTCTTTTTTATTTTCTCTTCTCCTTTCCTCTATTTTGTCCTTCTTCTTGTTTATTTTGCGTCTTTTCTACGTTAATATTTTTTGTTTATTATGTTTCTTTTATTTTTTTTTCCGGTTTTTTGTTTTTCTTTGTGTTTTTATTTTCATTATTTTTTTATTTGCTTTATCTTTTTATATTATTATTATTATTATTATTATTATTATTATTATTATTATTATTATTATTATTATTATTATTATTATTATTATTATTATTATTTATTGTTACTATTATTATTTATTTTTTTCTACATTATTTTAAAACACAAATTTGTCTGTCTGTCTGTCTCTCTCTCTCTCTCTCTCTCTCTCTCTCTCTCTCTCTCTCTCTCTCTCTCTTTTATCGTGTTGCTTTTTTCTTTATTACTTTGGTATTTGTGTTTCATTATCCTTTATCTTCTTTATCTTTCTCTTCCTCGTTTTCTTTATCCATATTTATTATTCATTTTCTTTTTTGTGTCCATTTTTCTAACATTTTTTAAGCGTATTAATTTTCTTTATGGTTGAACACAAATCTCTCTCTCTCTCTCTCTCTCTCTCTCTCTCTCTCTCTCTCTCTCTCTCTCTCTCTCTCTCGTGATTTTTTTTTATTCTGTTTTGCTTTGTATTTCTTTATTCTTTATCTTTTTCTTCATTTACGTCGTTTTTTATCTTTTTATTAGTTATTTTCATATTTGATTTTTCTATAATTTTAAGCATATATATTTTTTTTAACTTTATGGTTAAATACGTATTCTATGTCTGTCTGTCTGTCTGTCTGTCTGTCTGTCTGTCTGTCTGTCTGTCTCTCTCTCTCTCTCTCTCTCTCTCTCTCTCTCTCTCTCTCTCTCTCACGATCCGGCTATCCAGTTTAATCTCTCTAATTCACTGGATCGCAATAACACTTCGTTGCATTTTTATTAAAACGAGGCGCGTCATCATCGTCGCCATCATCGTCATCATCGTGGCCATCATCGTCATCATCGTCGCCATCATCGTCCTCATCGTCATCATCGTCGCCATCATCGTCATCATCGTCGTCATCATCGTCATCATCGTCGCCATCATCGTCATCATCGTCGCCATCATCGTCATCATCGTCGCCATCATCGTCATCATCGTTGTTGTTCTTTACGCTCATTTATCTTTATTTAATTTCGATTTATTGAGTTTTTAGATCTTCTCTTCTTCTTTATTCTTGTTCTATATTTTCTCTGTTTACTTTTCTTTATCCTATCTTCTTCCCGTTTATCTCTTATTTCATACCTTTTTCTTTTTTTAACCTCACCTTCTCCCTCTTCCTCCTTTCTCCCTCCTTTGTCTCTTCCTCTTGTTATCTTCTTTTTCTCTCCTCTTTCCTTCTTCCTTCCTATGCCTACTTCTTTGCTTTGTCCTATCTTCTTCTTCTCTCCCTCCTCTGCTTCTTCCTCTTATCATCTATCTCTTTCTTCATCTTTCCTTCTTCCCTTGTGTTCCTACTTCCTATCCTCTTCTTCTTCCCCTCCTTTCTCTCCTAACCTATCTTTCTCCCCTCTCCCTCCTCTGTTTCTTCCTCTTATCATATCCTATCTCCTCTTTTCCCGTCTTTCTTTCTTATTTCTTATTCCTATTTCCTTCCTATCTTTTTCTCCTTTCCCTCTCCTATCTCTCCTATTATTGTCCTCACCCTTACATAATTTCCTTCTCTTCTTTCCTTTCTCTCTCCTTTCCTCTATTCTTTCCTTTCCTTTCTCTCTCTTTCTCCTCCTTTCCTCATTTTATTTTTTTTCTTCTCCTTCCTCTTCTTCCTCCTTCTATTCGATAATTTCTCTTCATTTCATCTCTCTGTGTTTGTCTCTCTATCCTGTTCTCTTCTATTTTCTATTCTCTCTCTCTCTCTCTCTCTCTCTCTCTTACGGTCCACGGTCATCTTTATTATCGTTTAAAGTCACGACCCGGAAATTATTGGCCAGGTAGAATTAGAGAGAGAGAGAGAGAGAGAGAGAGAGAGAGAGAGAGAGAGAGAGAGAGAGAGAGAGAGAGAGAGAGAGAGAGAGAGAGAGAGAGAGAGAGAGAGAGAGAGAGAGAGAGAGAGAGAGAGAGAGAGAGAGAGAGAGAGAGAGAGAGTCGTAGTTGTAGCATTTTTACCTCACGCTATCGAGTCTTCAGTGTGTGTGTGTGTGTGTGTGTGTGTGTGTGTGTGTGTGTGTGTGTGTGTGTGTGTGTGTGTGTGTGTGCGTGTGGGAGGAAGGGATGCTGGATGTGAGAGAAAATAAGTATGGGAGGAAACGAGGGAATTTGAAAGGAAGAGAAGAAATAAAGTAAAAAGAAGGATTAGGAAGAAAAGGGAGAAGAAAGGAAGTGGAAGAGAGAGAGAGAGAGAGAGAGAGAGAGAGAGAGAGAGAGAGAGAGAGAGAGAGAGAGAGAGAGAGAGAGAATAAAGTAAGAAAGGGGGGAATGTGGAGTATGGATAAAGAGAAGAGGAAAAATATAAAAGGAAGGAAGCTTTGCAATGCTCAAGGGAAAGAGTCTATTGGGGGGAAAAAAACAAGGGGAGAACGAGGAGGAAACAGAGGAAACAAATGATCAACCTTTTTTTCTTTTTCTTTTTCCCTCCCAAAAAGTCTTTAGGGGGAGGAAAATTATTCAGTATCACTTATTCACAAAGAACAAATATAAAAGAATTAGAGAAATATTGTTATTATATTATCATTCTTCTCTGGGGGAAAATTAGGAGAGGGAGAGAAGAAACGTTAAGGAAATACCATGTTTAGATGTTTGTGAGGTATAAAACACACACACACACACACACACACACACACACACACACACACACACACACACTCTCTCTCTCTCTCTCTCTCTCTCTCTCTCTCTCTCGTTGATATGAGATTGTGAAATGGATAACGAAAATATCAGGACAGAAAAATGGAAGGAAGGAAAAAAAAAGGAAAAAATAATAGGCGAAGGAAAAAGACTTAAAGAAAATAGAAAAAGAGAATAAAAGGAAGATGGAAAAGAAAAGAAGAAAACAAGAAGAAAGGGAGGAAATAAATATGAAAGATAATGAAAGAAAGAAACAAAAAAGAAGAAGGAGAGGGAATGTATGAAGAAAGACAACCAGGAAGGAAAGAGGAAAGAAAACAGGGAAGAAAGACAAAAAAAAAAAAAAAATCAGTAGAGGAAAAGAAAATGATAACAAGGAAGAAAGGAATGGAAGGTAGAAAGAAAGAAAGAAAGAAGGAAGAAAGGAAATGAAAATAGGAATAATAAAGGAATACAACAATGAAAAGAAGAAAAGAAGAAAGAAGAACAGAGAAAAAAGAAGACAACTAGGAAGGAAAGAAGGAAATAAAATGAAGGAAGACAAACAAAAATATATAATGTAATAATGTAGAAAAAAATAATGAAGAAAATGAAAAGAAGAAAAGAAGATCGAAGAACAGAGATAAAAGACAACTGGTAAGGAAATAGAAAAGAAAATGAAGACAAAAAAATCTATATAAAGTAACAATTCAGAAAAAGAAATAATGAAGAAAATGAAAAGAAGAAAAAGAAGAACGGAGAATAAAAGATGAGAACTAGGAAGGAAAAAAAAGAAGAGAAAATGAAGAGAAGACAAAAAAATATATATACAACGCAAAAATATAGAAAAAAAGAAAAAAATAATGAAGAAAATGAAAAGAAAAGAAGAAAGAGTAACAGAGCATAGAAACAGACAATTAGAAATGAAAAAGGAAACAAAAGAGAACATAGAAGACAAAAAAATCAATGTAACCGAAAAATCTAGGAAAGGAAGAATGAAAAAGTCTCTCACCTGTCACCCTCTTGAAGTAATTAATGCCCCCAGGCCTCTAAACACCTTCCCTCACCTGTAGGAGGTCCACAGGTAAGACGCTGATGAAGGGCCTTACTTACCTGTCCCTCTCACACCTCGACCACCTGGTATGAGACACAGCAAATGTAGTGTTTTTGCCTAAGTGTGTGACTCTCTCTCTCTCTCTCTCTCTCTCTCTCTCTCTCTCTCTCTCTCTCTCTCTCTCTCTCTCTCTCTCTCTCTCTCTCTCTCTCTCTTCCCCGCCCCACCCTTACTCTCACCTGATTAGAGGTAGTCAGGTAACTCCACAGGTGACGCGCTAATTAACACACCTTTTAGTAATCAGAGCCAGCAAAGACAAGGCCTGAATAGACAAGTGAAAGAATGAACAGATAGGAAACAACTTACCTGCTAATCTCATCAACTTATCTGCTAATCTCATGAAAATACCTGCTAATCTCATCCACTTACCTGCTAATCTCATGAACTTACCTACTAATCTCATCAACTTATCTGCTAATCTCATCAACTTACCTGCTAATCTCATCAACTTATCTGCTAATCTTATCAACTTACCTGCTAATCTCATCCACTTACCTGCTAATCTCATCAACTTACCTGCTAATCTCATCCACTTACCTGCTAATCTCATCAACTTACCTGCTAGTCTCATCAACTTATCTGCTAATCTCATTCACTTACCTTCTAATCTCACCTGCTAGTCTCATCAACTTACCTGCTAATCTCATCCACTTACCTGCTAATCTCATCAACTTACCTGCTAGTCTCATCAACTTATCTGCTAATCTCATTCACTTACCTTCTAATCTCACCTGCTAGTCTCATCAACTTACCTGCTAATCTCACCTGCTAGTCTCATCAACTTACCTGCTAATCTCATCAACTTACCTGCTAATCTCACCTGCTAGTCTCATCAACTTACCTGCTAATCTCACCTGCTAGTCTCATCAACTTACCTGCTAATCTCATCAACTTACCTGCTAATCTCACCTGCTAATCTCATCAACTTACCTGCTAATCTCATCAACTTACCTGCTAATCTCATCAACTTATCTGCTAATCTCATCAACTTACCTGCTAATCTCAACAACTTACCTGCTAATCTCATCCACTTACCTGCTAATCTCATTCACTTACCTGCTAATCTCATCATCGTACCTGCTAATCTTATCAACTTAAATGCTAATCTCATCAACTTACCTGCTAATCTCACCTGCTAGTCTCATCAACTTACCTGCTAATCTCATCAACTTACCTGCTAATCTCACCTGCTAATCTCATCAACTTACCTGCTAATCTCATCAACTTACCTGCTAATCTCAACAACTTACCTGCTAATCTCATCAACTTACCTGCTAATCTCATCAACTTACCTGCTAATCTCATTCACTTACCTGCTAATCTCATCATCGTACCTGCTAATCTTATCAACTTAAATGCTAATCTCATCAACTTACCTGCTAATCTCATCAATTTATCTGCTAATCTCATCAACTTACCTGCTATTCTCATCAACTTACCTGTTAATCTCATCAACTTATCTGCTATTCTCATCAACTTACCTGTTAATCTCATCAACTTATCTGTTAATCTCATCAACTTACCTGCTAATCTCATCAACTTACCTGCTAATCTCATCAACTTACCTGCTAATCTCATCCACTTACCTGCTAATCTCATCAACTTACCTGCTAATCTCATCAACTTACCTGCTACTCTCATCAACTTATCTGCTAATCTCATCAACTTACCTGCTAATCTCTACAACTTACCTGCTAATCTCATCCACTTACCTGCTAATCTCATCAACTTACCTGCTAATCTCATCAACTTACCTGCTATTCTCAACTTACCTGCTAATCTCATCAACTTATCTGCTAATATCATCAACTTACCTGCTAATCTCATCAACTTACCTGCTAATCTCATAAACTTACCTGCTAATCTCACCTGGTAGTCATCAACTTACCTGCTAATCTCATCAACTTACCTGCTAATCTCACTTGCTAGTCTCATCAACTTACCTGCTAATCTCATCAACTTACCTGCTAATCTCACCTCCTAGTCTCATCAACTTACCTGGTAATCTCATCAACTTACTTGCTAATCTCACCTCCTAGTCTCATCAACTTACCTGCTAATCTCATCAACTTACCTGCTAGTCTCATGAACTTACCTGTTAATCTCACCTGGTAGTCATCAACTTACCTGCTAATCTCATCAACTTACCTGCTAATCTCACCTGCTAATCTCATCAACTTACCTGCTAATCTCATCAACTTACCTGCTAGTCTCATGAACTTACCTGTTAATCTCACCTGGTAGTCATCAACTTACCTGCTAATCTCACCTGCTAATCTCATCAACTTACCTGCTAATCTCATCAACTTACCTGCTAATCTCACCTCCTAGTCTCATCAACTTACCTGCTAATCTCATCAACTTACCTGCTAGTCTCATCAACTTACCTGCTAATCTCACCTCCTAGTCTCATCAACTTACCTGCTAATCTCATCAACTTACCTGCTAGTCTCATCAACTTACCTGCTAATCTCACCTCCTAGTCTCATCAACTTACCTGCTAATCTCATCAACTTACCTGCTAAACTCATCAACTTACCTGCTAATCTCACCTGCTAGTCTCATCAACTTACCTGCTAATCTCATCAACGTGTGTATAAAAGGAAGCAGGTGTTTGAGTACAGGTATGGTGGACTGGTGGTTCTTTAATGTTTTTTTCTACTTTTTTTGGGTGTTTTATATCTTTGTGTACCTGTTTGATGTTGTTCTTAATTGCACAGGTGCGAGTGTTTGTGTGCAGGTGAGAGAAGAGTGATTTGAGTACAGGTGAGTTTGTGTGATTTCTTCCTCTTCCTCTTTCATCTCATCATCTTCTTCTTCTTCTCCTACTTGTTATCCTCCTCTTTTTTCATTCAAATCTCATTAAGATAACATTTAATAAATAATAAAGGTAAGATATCTGTAGTTTTAATCAATGTTTGCCTCAAATAGTAGTAGTAGTTGTAGTAGTAGTAGTGGTGGTGATGGTGGTAGTAGTAGTAGTAGTAGTAGTAGTAGTAGTAGGAATAATAGCTGTTTTTGTTGTAGTAGTGGTAGTAGTAGTAAAAAGTAGTTCCCATTTATAGTTTAGCATGAACATCATCACCTCACACACACACACACACACACACACACACACACACACACACACACACACACACACACACACACACACACACACACACACACACACTGTTTTCGCGCCCAGGTGGACAGCACACAGGTGAGTTTCGTTAATTGGATGCCCCGTAAAAGGTGAATGTGTGTGTGTGTGTGTGTGTGTGTGTGTGTGTGTGTGTGTGTGTGTGTGTGTGCGTGTGTTCCTGTGTTTACCGTGGCAGTGATTCCGTCGAGTAGTTTTCAATGTTATTATTTTGTTCAATCTGTTTGGTCAATCGCGCGTTTTGAAATTAATTGCAACACGGGTCATTTGTTTCCTAATTTGGGTTATTAAAAAATATAGGCGCGTTGCTCCCAATGTTTTTTTTTTCTATATTATTTAATTCCACCTTTTATTATTTTATTTCGCGTTTCTCTATTTTTATTTCCTATGAATTCCACACTTTTCATTTCGTTTCCTTTGCAAATGAGGGAGAGGAAAATTGTGTTTGGAGTGTGCAAGAGAGAGAGAGAGAGAGAGAGAGAGAGAGAGAGAGAGAGAGAGAGAGAGAGAGAGAGAGAGATAGTGGGGGGAGTTTAATAAAAAAAGAAGTATGTAATTTAAATAATTAAATGAAATGTTAATATTGTGTAGAGTGAAAACTTGCTGGTTAATTTTTGTTCAATTTTTTATTGTTCTTTTTTTTATGTTGTTTTAATATTTCACGCCTCCTTTGTAATGAAATCCAGAGAGAGAGAGAGAGAGAGAGAGAGAGAGAGAGAGAGAGAGAGAGAGAGAGAGAGAGAGAGAGAGAGAGAGAGAGAGAGAGAGAGAGAGAGAGAGAGAGAGAGAGAGAGAGAGAGAGAGAGAGAGAGACCTAATTGTTACAAATGTTAATGTGAAACGAATGTAAAATGAGAGGAAAATGTTCAATTCTAAAACAATGAGAGAGAGAGAGAGAGAGAGAGAGAGAGAGAGAGAGAGAGAGAGAGAGAGAGAGAGAGAGAGAGAGAGAGAGAGAGAGAGAGAGAGAGAGAGAGAGAGAGAGAGAGAGAGATACAAGACAAGGAAGCAAAGGAAGGAAAGAAAGAAGGAAAACAAAAGAAACAAGGTATAGAAGAGAAGAAAAGGAAAAGAGAGAAAGTGAAAGCTGAATAGAAATACGAGGAAAAAAAAGAGAAGGAAATGGAATAGTGTAAGAGAGAAGAGGAATAAGAAGCAAGGGAAAGAGAGAGAGAGAGAGAGAAGGAATACGAGAGAAAAGAAAAGAAAAGGAATGAAAACTAGAGAGAGAGAGAGAGAGAGAGAGAGAGAGAGAGAGACAGAGAGTAACATAGATATACGTGAAAGGAAAAAAATAAAAGATAAAAATAGGAGGAAGAGAAATGAAAATAGTGACTTCAAATTTAAATAGTGTGATATAGAAGGAAGGAGGTTTACGTGTCTAATTAGTGGCATTTTCCAGGTGTGTGCTGACCAGGTGGAGGGGAGCCATCCACCCCTCCACCCCACCTCCTCCTCCACCTCCTCCTCCACCTCCACTCCACCACCCTCCTCGCCTCCACTACCCCTCCATCCTGCCTTCCTGCTTCCCTTTCCTAGGATTAAAGGTGAGTTGTTGTTGTTGTTGTTGTTGTTGTTGTTGGTGGTGGTGGTGGTGGTGGTGTTGTTGTTGTTGTTGTTGTTGTTGGTTAATATTATTGGTTTAATTATTATTGTTATTGTTGTTATCGTTGTTATTCTTCTCCTTCTCCCCTTCCTCTTTTTTTATCATCATTAATCTTGTTATTCATGTTTCTTGCTTATAAATAATATCAAACATTCTCTCTCTCTCTCTCTCTCTCTCTCTCTCTCTCTCTCTCTCTCTCTCTCCTAAGGTGTTGGTGTCAGAGTGCATCACTTTGCACATAATGCATCTTGCTTCCTATCTTGCCTCCTCCTCCTCCTCCTCCTCCTCTTCTTACTTTTTCTTAGAGTTCCTTTTTGCGTCTTCCTTCTTCCTCTTTTTCTTATTGTGCATTTTTGCTCTCTGTCTTTTGTTTATTTATTTTTTTCTATTATTATTTTATTCCTCATGTTTTGCTTCCTTCACCACCACCACCACCACCACCACCACCACCACCACCACCACCACCATTACTACTGTCACCACCACCATTGCTACTACCACTTCGTTCTTTTCCTCCTCCTCCTCCTCCTCCTCCTCCTCCTCCTCCTCCTCCTCCTCCTCCTCCTCCTCCTCCTCCTCCTCCTCCTCCTCCTTCTCCTCCTCCTGCCTCTTGCCTGTTCCCGTTGATTAGACAGGTGACAGGTAGGTGTGGCCAGATGTTGTCAGTGTTAAAGGAAAATCAGTGAAAATAATGAAAAAAAGGAAGAGGAAAAGAAGAAAAAGAAAAGTGAAGAAAGGAGAGAATAACGTCCTCTCCGATTTTCTTTATGTTAGGTAAATATTATTTTTTCTTTTTATTTTTTTCTATTGCTTTAATAATGAAGTTTGTTGTTTTGTTGTTTGATTGTTGTTTTGTGGAATTGCTCTGCTTCTCTGTCTAATTCTCTCTCTCTCTCTCTCTCTCTCTCTCTCTCTCTCTCTCTCTCTCTCTCTCTCTCTCTCTCTCTCTCTCTTTTGATGTGTTTATGTTTGGGAAATCTGTTTACTCGTATTTATTTATTCATTTATCTATTTTTCTTTTTAATTTCCCTTTCGTTTGCTTTCCAGCCAGCTTTTGATGTTTCCAATCTGTCTTTGTTTATTGATTCATTAATTGATTTTTCCCTATTCTTTCATTTCTCTCCCATTAATCTTTTTTTGTTAACCTTATGATTGAATCTGGAAATGTAAGCACACACACACACACACACACACACACACACACACACACACACACACACACACACACACACACACACACACAGTATAGGAGAAAAAAATAGGAGGAAGATTTGCAGGAGGAGGAGGAGGAGGAGGAGGAGGAGGAGGAGGAGGAGGAGGAGGAGGAGAAGTAGGAGGAAGAATGGCATAACGTAAGAGACTAAAGCAATAACGATAAACAATAGAGAAAAAAATAGAGAAAAACGAGAAATGTGTAGAAGAAGAAGAAGAAGAAGAAGAAGAAGAAGAAGAAGAAGAAGAAGAAGAAGAAGAAGAAGAAGAGAGGAGGATCATGATGTGGGGAGGAAGAAGCGTAATAACGGGGAAGGGAAATGGAAGAGAGGCATAGAGGAAAAGGCGAATTTGGAAGGAGGAAGAGGAGGAGGAGGAGGAGGAGGAGGAGGAGGAGGAGGAGGAGGAGGAGGAGGAGGAGGAGAAGGAGGAGGAAGGGAAGGAATACTCGGAGCAAAGAAATGTGACCCTAAAAAAGATGGGGAGAGAGAGAGAGAGAGAGAGAGAGAGAGAGAGAGATAGGAAATATGTTTTGGTCGATACTTTGAATAGTATATCGAGAGAGAGAGAGAGAGAGAGAGAGAGAGAGAGAGAGAGAGAGAGAGAGAGAGAGAGAGAGAGAGAGAGAGAGAGTGAGAGAGAGGGAGAGGGAGAGGGAGATGGAGAGGAGGAGAGAGGGGAAGGGAGAGTGGAGGAAAGAGATGGGAATGGAGGCGGGAGGGAGGGAGGGAAATGGAGCCAGCAGCGAAGGGAAATGAAAGACGTAGATATGAGAGAGAGAGAGAGAGAGAGAGAGAGAGAGAGAGAGAGAGAGAGAGAGAGACTTATCACTTCTATCGACTCATTCTTTCTCATATTATGCAACGCTTTGAAGGAGGAGGAGGAGGAGGAGGAGGAGGAGAAGGAGAAGGAGGAGGAGGAGGAGGAGGAGGAGGAAGATGAAGAAGAAAGTTAACTAAGGAGGACTTACTTTAATATATGAAGGAGGAAGACGTGGAGGGAAAATTATGATGATGGAGGGAGGAGAAGAATGAAGAGGAGGAAAAGGAGGTGGAGGAGGAGGAGGAGCTGGAGGAATACAAAGGAATACAAAGGAAGTCCAGACACCAATAAACCTAGAGATCTTAGACTATTTGTGTAGCCGTCCTTCTCTAATTAGTGGGAGAGACGGGATAACACAGAAGAAGGCTCCTCCCCACCCTACAAATCTGTCTATCCGAAGCTGGCCAGGATGAAAAGAAAATTGTATCATGTTGTATAGAAAGCAAAAGAAAAAAAAAAAATCCATGTAACTGAAACTGAACTAATAAAAAGAAAATTGTAACGTATTGTATAGAAAAGAAAAGAAAAAAAAATAGTCAAACTGAAACTGGCCGGGAGAAAAAGAAAATTGTGTCATGTTGTGTAGAAAATTAAAAGAAAAAATTCATCTAACTGAAACAGACCATAATTAAAAAAAATTGTAACATTGTATAGAAAAAAAAAACAATAAAACAAAAGAAAACAAAAGAAAATAAATCCGTGTAACTGAAATTGGCCGTAATAACAAAAAAAAAAAAAAAAAAAAAATTGTACTTTATTGTATAGAAAATAAAAGGAAAATAAATTAGTGTCTTGTACATAAAACAAAACAAAACGAAAACAACAACAACAACAGGAGATAAAAACAACATGGTATTTTAGAGGAATGTAAGAGAATAATATTTTACCCTTTACTATTTACTATCTGCTTTGAATTCTAAATATTTTGTTAACCGAAGTTGTTTCTTGTTTACATTTTGGGTTCACTGAGTTACATTTAACCCCTTCAGTACCATGACGCGTTTCCATATTCATTTCACTTACTATTCGGTTATTTCATACAGCTACTGACACTTATGAGGGGGTTAAAATGGTGAAGACTGTGGCCATTAATCTTCTGACCTCCATAGACCCTTGCTAATGTCAATAAAATTATCTAATCGTACACAAATCTCAAAGTAAAAATGTGTCCCAGTACTGAAGAGGTTAAAAAGATTATGATAATGATGGGTTACATAAGGTTAGGTTAAGTTTGGTTAGGTTTGGTTAAGTAAGGTTAGGTTAGGTTAGATTAAGTTTGGTTAGGATAGGTTAAGTTAGGTTAGGTTAGGTTTGGTTAGGTTAGGTTAGGTTAAGTTAGATTTGATTAGGTTAGCTTAAAGATTAGACATGGTTAAGTTATCTTGGTTAGGTTAGGTTTGTTTGGGTTAGGTTAGGTTAAATTGGGCTAGGTTAAGATCAGGTTAAGTTAGGTTGATGTTAAGATTGGATAGGGTCA